>NW_023663758.1:0-12500 GCF_015228065.2 Penaeus monodon | reverse complement strand
TCATCATTATTATCATGATTACATCATTATTATCGTTATCATAATCATATCATCATTATAATCATCATTATCATCATTATCATCATTATTGCAATTTTTATCACCCATTATTGCAATTGTTATCTTTATTATTGCAATTTTTGCAGTTATAATATATATTTTTAAACTATACTAATAACAACTACAATAATAATAGTAATAATAATAAAAAAAACAATGATAAATTTTTTTATAAAAATTTATTTAATCATTATTTTAATTTATCGTTATTACGTAATTATTACTGTTTAATAATTTTTTTTAAAAATTATAAAACCAGTAAAATAATAATAATATAATGATAACAAAAAAATTATTAATAAATTTTATAATTTTAGTATTTTTTATTATTATCTTTTTCATTATTTTTGTTATATTACGTTAAAATATATTTTTGGCAATAATACTAAAATTAAAAAAATTTATAATAATTAATAATATAAAATAATAATTTAATAATAAAAATAAAAATAATAAAAATAATAAAATTAATAAAATTAATATAAAAAATAATGAGAAAAAAATATGAAAAATTATAATAGAAATAATTTTAATCATCAAATGTTACCAAATTCTCTTTATCTCACTTTTACTCTTTACTATCATGATTTAAAAAATTCGAAAATTTTTATCATTATTACCCCAATATTCCCAGAATCATTAAATAAGGGAAAAAAAACACATTTTTGTGGGTCACTCTAAAAAGGCATATTTCCTAGTTTTTAAAGGTTTTTTTTTCGATTTTTGGGGTTTTTTTTTTTTTAATTTTTTTTATATAGGGCCCCACAATTTCTTTTTTTTCCATATTATCTATGTTTTTCATCATTATTATCTTTTTATCATCATCATTTATCATTATTATCATAATTAATCATCATCTTTATCATCTTATTGCATTATGACCCATCTTATTGCAATATTACTTTATTTTTTGCAATTATTGAGTTATAATATATTTTTTTTGTAACATACTAAAACAACAACAATAAAAAAGTAATAAAAAAATAATCAATAAAAACATATTATAATAATTATTTTAACATTATTCTAAAAAAATTTCTTATTACTGTGTTTTACTTTTAAAAAATCATTTTTGCAATTAACTACTATAGAATAATAAAAAAGATAATAATAACAATAATAATTTTAAAAATAATTTTAAACGACTATCAATAGTTTATTATACTTTTTATTTTTTATTAATTTTGATTATTAAATTTTAAAAATTTTTTTTGGCAATAATTAATAATAATAATAATGTAAAATTTTAATAAAAAAAATATAATAATAAAAATAATCACACCACCCCACACACACACCACACACCCCACACACACCACACACACACACACGACACATAATAATATAAATAAAAATTTTAATATATATATTATTATATATATATAATATATATATATATAATATGTGTGTGTGTGTGTTGTGTGTGTATAAATATATGTTATATACATATAATTTTAAATATAATAATAAATAATTAGATTTTATATAAAATTAAAATTATATATATATTTTAAATAAAAAAAATGTTATATTTAACAATATATTTATATATAATTATATTAATAAAATATTTATATATATATATATATATACTTTAACATTTTTTTAAAAATATATATATTATATATATATATTATATTATATACTAAATATATAAAATTTTAATGTATTTTATTTTATAATTAATATAATTTAAATATTTTTAAAATTATATATATAATATATTTTTAATAATATATGCTACATATATATATTATATTTTATTATTATATATAATATATAAAAATTATAATGTGTGTGGTGTGTGTGTGTGTGTGTGTGTGTGTGGGTGTGTGTTGTTTTGTGTGGTGTGTGGTGAATAAATACATACAACATATATATCCATCGTATATATATATACATATATTTAAATTTAGTAATTTTAAATGCACATATATAATATATATTTTAATATATTATAATATATATATATATAATATATATATAAAACTTACATTTATATATAAAAAATATTATATATATATAATTTTCCCAATTTATAACAAATATTATAAATATAATGTATTTTTTATTATTTTTAAAAATAAAATATATATATATTATATATATATATATATATATATATAATTATATATGGCAAAAATTTATAATATATATATATATATTATATATTTATATATATATATATAATATATGTGTGTGTGTGTGTGTGTGTGTGGTGGTGTGGTGGATATAAATAAATCCCCCCTATATTCCTGTATAATATGTTTATATTATATATATATATATATAAAATATATATATAATATATATATATTATAAATTATAATTAATTAATTATATATATAAAACATATATATAATATGCATATATTAAATAGATATATAATATAATATTAATATATATAATTATATATATATATATGTTATTATTGTGAATAAAATTATATATTATATATATATATAATAATTTTAAATAAAAATTATATATATATATATATATTTGGATAGTATGGATTACTTAAATCCACACACAGAAAAAAAAAAGGTTTTTGGTGTCAAAACAGCAGTGAAGGGGGGGGAAAGGCATAGTTCGAGATATGAGAATGAAAAATTTGGGGGAAACAAAAAAAAAAATAAGTTAGTAAATATCGAATATTGTTTTAAAAATTTTTTTACTTTTTAAATTTTTTGTTTTGTTTTTTAAATTAAAATTTTTTAATTTTAATAAATATATTATAAAATATTAAAATTTAATAAATATATATATATATTAAAATAATATATATAATATTTTTTTTTTTTTTTTTTTTTTTTTTTTTTTTTTTTTTTTTATTTCTATACATGGGGGTTACTGGTATATGAAAGAAATCTGGGTAGTATTTTGCTTTTTTTTCCCTTCAACCGCCTGTAGGTGTGCAATAGCACGCCCCCGGGTTTTTGGAACTTACACATTCCGGCGACGTAACGTTTAGGGGAAAAATTGGTTGGTGAACGGGTTTGAGGGGGTTAAAGCATCAAACTGTTCAAAGTCCCTCTGTAGAAAAATTTACGGGAAGGAAATTTTAGGATGGCAATGACACCGCATGCTTGCGGGTGGGAGGTATTATTGCAATCTTCCTTGTGTATGTATGGGTGGCTGTAAAAAAATAAGGATAAGGAAATCATTCACAGGGCTGGAAGAACAAAAAGCCCCTTTAGAACAACATCGGGGTTATGTTTTGTTACACATAACTGTATTGTAGTACCCTTGAAGAAAAATAAAAAGGAAATGTCGGGAAATGAGAAACCACAAATTTAGAGATGTGAGTAAAAACAACGGGGGAAGTACAAAAAAAACACACGAATACCCGAAGGGCCTTTTTCGTTTTAAATTGTTGGGTAGATTTTTATACCGTACGGGAAATTTCCCTCACCCTCGCGAATGCATTATTTAATGGTCAAAATTCCTGTTAAGGCCCCCCCTCTTCCCTATGGAGCAACCGCCCCTTTAACCCGAAATGCAACTATGAGTCACACATGACCTAGCCCCCTTTTCTCTGCACCTCCTCCCTTCCTCGTCTGTTTTGATATTCCCGTAATACACGGAAAAAGGTTTAAAAACTTTTACCTTCCTTGTATAATTTTTACTGATAATAGATGTCAGGTGCATGTATTTAATTGCCCCCCGGGTCCCATTGACTTTTAAAACCGGGTGTCCCTGTAAATCTATGTTTTCAAGACTTGCCTATCGCGAATTTGATTTCCTGCTCCCTCCCTGTTTTTCTCCCCCTGAACTTTCATCTTCCCCTGTACAGAGCTTATCATGTTCTAAAGCAAAGTTTAGATTTTCATGAAGGATTGAATTTGTTTACTTTTTTTAAAGAACTCCCAAACGTACTCCCAAAACCAAGGACGTCCTATCAAAAAAAAACATTGTTTCAACACTCCATTACCCTCGAGCCTGTTTGCTAAGCCTGCTCATACAAGTTAAAGATCCCTCATTCAAAGCGACAGGGCGGAAAGGGGGTTAAAACAATGTTGGGGACGAATTTATTCAACCAAGAATTCCCCGGGGCCTCCCCCCTCCCCCCTTGTTCCAAAGAAGGAAATTTTTTCCGCCCAGGGCGACTATCGCAAGTTGAATAAAATAACGTCCCCAGAATCCTCCCCCCTAATTTTGATTGCGTTACTGAATTGGCTTAATTAAGATTTTTTAAACTATTGACCTTCTAAAGGCTTCCTGCGCCCCTGTGGCTCCTGAGAGCGTGCCATAAAAGGGCTTCTCGATCAAGGGGACATTTAAATTTTTTAGTATCCCCTTTTGGGCCCCTTCGAAATTCCCCCTTTAATTAGCAGATTAAGTCATTGCTATCAGGATTAATTAACGTGTGTTTTTAAAATGATTTTTTAAATTTTGCCCCCTCCCTCCGAACCGAGAATAATTGCATCGGTTTTCAATAGGCATCAACTGCAGGTTTAAAACTTTTAAACCCTAGCAAGTGTCATTTTTAAAAATCAAGTTAGAATTTTGGGCCATACCTTGTCTCTAAAGGTAGCCCTAATGATTAAAAATTTAAACCCTTGCCGATTTTCCAAACACCTAAAAACAAAGGAATTGAGATTTTTTTTGGGCCTTTCTTTTTTTCGGGCCTTTTCATTAAAGATTAAGGTCCACGCGACCCCGCAAACCCATTCCCCTTTAAAAAAAGGATTCTTTTTGGGGCAGGGGACAGCGAGGAAAAGCCACTTTTACAACTCTTAAGTCGAATTTAATTAAAAGGCCCATTTTACCTTCCCGATTTCATTTTCCCCCTTTTGCCCCTCACCCTGTGCCCAAACTGGGGGCGAGCAGTCTCCACCAAAAACACTGCCATTCTGGAAAAAAACGCACCCCCATTGCTTTTGCAAGTCGCCCCCTAAATTTTCAGCGGAAAAAAAACGATATACGACGGACCGTGATAAAAAGAAACTGGGCCCTCCGTCATTTTGAGAGTAATTTTGGGAATCAATAGAAGTGCACATGATCATTCCCCCCTCACGCCCCATTTTTTAAAGTGGGACCCCAGGGACGACGCCCCCCGCGCAATTGAAGTTCTAGCAGAGTTGGTCCCCTTTGTATTTACCCAGGAAGCAAAATGTTGCCGACACGTATCAGCCTCCCCTCTTGACGTCAAAAAACCTGCTTTAATCTAGACTCCTCGCCCCCTTTGCCTCCCGCAAGATGAAATTCTCTACATTGCACCCACTGGTAAACGCCCCGCCTACCCTTGAGGATCCTTCGGAGGGGCGAGATCCCGGGCCCGCAAATGTTAACGGGCGCCGTTCCGACCCCATTTTCTGTTACCCCCCCGGTCTTGCTGCTCCCGCCGTACTCCCCCTGGACCCCCCCCCCGGAGGACGGATCCGGCTGGTGCAAAGTAAGATAATCTGTACGGCCCCCTTAATTCAAGCCTTAGAAAGGGAAAGAAATACCCCCCCCTAGCAGACATTTCGAGTAAGTCAATTGTACCCCGATGCAAAAGGCTACTTTGCTACAAGTCTCGTTTAGGACAAAAAAGCTCGGCATCTCGTAACTTTTAGTTTTCCTGAAATTCTTGAAGGTCGAACCTTCCTCTTTTTCCCTGAACGAAAGAAGCTGCACACTGTGGGAAATATACAATTCACTTAGATCGCAACGCTTTTTCCCAACCCCTTAGCAAGTTGCTGGCATGTTCAGTCTGCAAGCAATGCCCTATTACAAAAAATCCAGTGACCCGCCCCGATTGTAAAGACTTCCAACTTTTCCCTTCCCGAAGGGGCTTTGTACACTTGTCAGTTTTTACCTTTCGCAATGGAAATGTTATATTTAGTCTCATTGATAACTTCACTGTTTTTGTAAATGTCCCTGCACAACAAAAACACAAATGTTGTTGCACTGCTTTCTGATTTGTTTAAAATTTCAGCCCCAGCTTTTTTTACTGATAACGGGGCGATTTCAAAACAAGGTCAGGAAAGTTAAGTGTATCATGAAAGTAATCGTGTTAACATTTTCCCCTTACGCCCACAAAGTAAAGGTATTACAGAAAAAGGGTCAATCCTCCATCCTCTCATTAAAAAGATCGTTGTTGATGCGACATCGGACATATGGGTGAATCCTATTGACAACCCGTCTTGTATTTAATGTACATTTCCTCTCCCTTGGTGGGGCACCCCACATTTTCTTTATATGTGGAAAAAGACTACCCTATGAACTCTTTAGAAAAAGTTCCTTTATAATAAATTAATGAAATCTTTTAAAATAGGAACAATCAAACTTTCCGATCAAAAGAAGCATTTTACTAACTCCCGAGATAAAAAATGTCTTTCAAAAAAAGTTGCCATCCCAAGGGCATTTAAGTTGGAGCCCTAGATTTAGAAAAGTCAACCCCCAATCAATTTAAGGGCAAAGCTTGCTCCGGGTTTGAAGGCCATTTAGGTAATTAGTAAAAACAACAAGGCCAATTAAAGCATAGTCGGGAAAAAATATTTGGGCTCATTTCGACGTTTAAAGATTGTCAAGGTACTATTTTCCCCCCCCCGGGCCCACGAAGAAATTGTTTTTTCTTCCAGATTTATACTCTTCAGCTTATTTCTTACTTTGTCGTCTGCCGACCGCCCGCCCACCCCTAGGCATAGCCCTATTTTCCCAAAATCTCCTCTTTAAAGTTTTGCCCCTTTTTTTCTAAAACAACGAATTCAGTTCACTCTACTCTAAAATCTTTTACAATTTCCCGGGCTCTGTATTCTTCCACTCCCCCTGAAACTACCTTTGGGCTTATTTTATTTACCCATTCCCCCACAAAAAAAAATAACCCTTTCCCTTTAAAAAAACATTCACCATCCTAAAAAACCCCCACGGGCCGGCTATTTTTTATCCCACCGCAGATTTCTTTGATAACTGTGCAAAGACCACTCCTCGCACATTTTTTTTCACTTTATCGCTTTGGCACTTGACACAAATTGCGTCTTTCTCCCGGGCATATTACAAACCCAAAAAATTTTAGGTCAGTACAAAATCTCTGAAATTCGTGTTTCATTTTTCCCCACATACCCTTTTTATTTTTCTTCAAGGCTACACAAAAATACAGTTAGTGTAACAAGCATAACCCTGATGTTGTTTTCAAGGTTTTTTGTTTTTCCCGCCTCATGGAAATGATTTCCTTATCCTTTTTTATTTAAACCCCCATACTACACAAGGAAAATTGCAATGAATACCTCCACCTGCAAAGCTTCGGTGTCATTGCCATCCTATACATTTCTTTCCTAGTATAATCTCTCTACAGATGGGTCTTTTCAACGTTTTATGTTTTTAAACCCCCCCAGCCCCTTCCACGCAACCCTATTTACCGTAACGTTCCGTCCCGGAATGGTAATTGCCAATAACCTGGGAGCGTGTATTGAACCTACAGGCGATTTTTAAGGAAAACAAGCAAAGTAAACTCCCCTGATTCTCTGCTATACCGTAACCCCCATGTCATAAAATTTAAAAAAAAAAGAAATAATATATATATATATATATAATATATTAATTTTATATAAACAAAACAAAACAAAAAATTTAAAAAGTAAAAGATTTTAATACAAATTTGAATTTTATAAATTATTTTTTTTTTTGTTCCAGAAAAATTTTCATTTTCATATCTGAACTATGCCTTCCACCCCTACAGTGCTGTGTTTGACACCCAAACCCTTTTTTTTTTTTGTTTGGATATTAAGAACTCATACCTAACAATATATATTTTATAAATTTTTTTAATATAAAATCTATAATTTTATATATATAAAATTTTAATATATAAATTTTTTCATGCATATATATAATATATAAATTTAAAAATATATTTTAAATTTATATAATATAATAATATATAATATACATATATATAGATATATGCATTTTATTTTAATTATATAATAATATATATATAATATATATAAAATATATTATATATAATATAATAATATATTTTTTATATATACATTATATAATGGAATTTTATGTAGTATGTTTTAATGCACACACCCCCACACACACACACACACCACCACCCCCACCACATATATATATATATATATAAATATTATATTATTATAAAATTATATTATATATTTATGAGCATATATATATAAAATATATTTTAAATTTATATAATACATTATATATTTATATATAATGTTATGTAATATATATTATAATATATTTATATATTTTATATATATTTTATATATATATATTATATATATATAATATTAAATATATATAAAAATTATAAATAAATAATTACGTATGGATATATATGTATGTATGATTTATATCACAACACACACACACACACACACCACACACCACACACACACACACACAATATATATAATATATAATATAATATATATATATATTAATATATATATAATTTGTATGCAAAAGAATATTATAATATAATATATATATATATTATTTATATATAATTAAATATTTATATATAAAATTTTATGTTAAATATATTATATAATATTATATTATTATAATATATTATAGTTAATATGAACATTTTGTATATTATTTATATATAATATATATTATATATATATTTATAATAAAATAAATATATATATGTATAATCTATATAAAACAACCACACACAATTATATATATATATATTATATATTAATATATTATTATATAATTTATTAATGTGGGTGTGTTGTGTTTGTGTGTGGTGTGTGTGTGGGTTTGTGTGTGTGGTGTTGTGTGTGTGATTATTTTTATTTTATTTTTATTTAAAATTTTTTTCATTTTTATTTTTATTTTTTTTATTTCAAAAAAAATTTTTTATAAATTTAATAATAAACAGTAAAAATAAAAATAATAATAAAAATAAATATATATGATAGTCTTAAATATTATTTTAAAATTATTATTGTTATTATTATTATTATTATTATTTTACTAGTATATAATTCAAAAAAGATTATTTTAAAAAGTAAAAAATACAGAATAAAGAAATATTTTGAATAAGGTATAAATAATTTTTTTATCGTTATTATTGTTATTTTGTTTTACTATTTTTGTTGTTGTTGTTATTTGTTTGTTACAAAAATATATATTTAACTGCAATAATTGCAACAATATGATAATATTGCAATAATGATGATCATAATTTCAATAAAATGAAAGATGATGATAATGATGATAATAATGTGATAAGATGATGATAACGATAATAATGATGTAATCATGATGATAATGAGAAATAAAGAAATTTTGGCCATATAAAAAAAAAATGTAAAAAAAGAAAACCCCAAAAATCAAAAACCTTCAAAAATCTAGGGAAATATAGCCTTTGAGAGTAGGACTACAAAATGAGTTTTTTTCCATCATTGAATGATTCTGGCAAATTATTAGGGTTATAATGATTAATAATATCAGAATTCTATTAATCATAGAGTAATGATAAAAGTGAGAATAAAGAGAATTTGGAGAACATTGATGATTATTAAATATATTTACGATTGATCAGTATTAGCCATCATTTTATCAATCAATTATTATATTATCATGATTATTATTATGATTATATTATTATTATTATTTTATATTATCATATTATTATTAGTACTATTATTATATTACTATAATTTATAGTATTATTGCAGAAATATATTGTAACTTAATAATAACATATAATATGCTAAAAGTAGTAATAATAACAATACTACATATAATATTGTTAGAATATTATTATTGTTATCATTATCTGATATTATTTTTACGGTTGTATAATTGTAAAAATAATTATTATAACAGTTAATAATTACAGTAATAACGATATAATTAAATACTGATATAAATAATTGATTATAAAAAAGTTATCATTGTTTATTTTTATTAGATTACTATATTATTGTAGGGGTTATTAGTATAGTTGTAAAAATATATATTATAACTGCAATAAATTGCAATAATAATGAAACAATTGCAATAATGATGATAATAATTGCAATAAATGAGATAATGATGATAATGATGATTATAATGCGTAATGATTATGATAACGATAATAATGATGATAATCATGATAATAATGATGATAATAAAAGGAATTGGATACGAGGTTGTCTAATTAGAAAAAAATTAAAGAAAAAAGAATCAAAAGTAAAAAAAAAGCGGCAAAATCGAACGAAAATATAGCCTTGAGGAGTAGATTCTAAAATGACATTTTTTCCATTAATTTTTGATGGATTATGGGCAATTATTTTGGTAATAATAATACTACCAGAATTCTAAGTAATCATGACAATTAATGATGATAAAAGTGAGAATAAAGAGAATTTGGATAAATACATTTGCTGATTATCACTATAATTACTATTTACATTATTATTATAATTATTATCATTATATAATTACTTATATTATTAGTATAGTAGTAGATGTAGAATATTCATATTATGGCTTTAAGTATTGTATTATTTGCAAAAAATATATTATAACTTTTAATAATAACAATAATAATAATAATAAATAATAATAAAATAATAATACCATTTGTGATATATATAGTGGTATTATATTAGTAGTGTTTAGTATCATAATTCTTCATTTTATGGTGGGATAAATGTAAAAATGATTATATAACAGGTAATAATAAGTAGTAATAAAACGATAGGATTAAAATAATGATGAAATACATTATTCGAAAAATGTTATTATTTGTTATTATCATTGTAGTATTATTTATATTGTAGTGGATATATATATTTTAGTATAGTATATATGATATATAGAGAGATAGAAACACACCCCACACACCCACACACACAGACACCCACACACAAACACACACACGACACACACACACACATTATATAGAAGATATTATATCTATATATATAACTGATATAATATATAATATGATTATATATAACACAACACACACACACGTACACACAACAAAGATAAATAGATTATATATATATCTATATATATATAATATATATATATATATATAATATATATATATATATTTTTTTTTTTTTTTTTTATAATATATACGATAAAAATTATAAAATTAGGGGATATAAAAATTTATATGTTTTTAATATATTATAAATAAAATTTGGTTTTAAATATAAAATTTAATATATATATATAATATATATCAAAAAAAAAAATAAGATTATAATATAAATATATAGAATATTATATATATATATATATATATATTTATTAAAATAATATATAATAATATAAAATATATATATATATTATAAAAATAATATATATATAATATTAATATATATATAATATATAATATATATGATAAATATTAAATATATAATATAATATATATAATAATTTATTATATTTATTCATAAAAAATTTTTAAATTTAATATTTTATTATAAATTTTAAAGTAAAATAAAAATT
Source organism: Penaeus monodon (assembly GCF_015228065.2). NCBI lineage: Eukaryota > Metazoa > Arthropoda > Malacostraca > Decapoda > Penaeidae > Penaeus > Penaeus monodon. Next base: position 1,010 of record NW_023663758.1, on the reverse strand, counting down.
TTAATTTAAAAAAATTTTATTAAAAAAAAAATTTTAAAAAATAAATATATAAAAATATTAAAAAAAAAAATATTATATAATAATATAATAAATATATATAGTTTTAAAAATTTAAATAATATACATAAATATAAAATATATATATAGATAATAAATATATATATAGAATATTATTTTTTAAAAAGATTTATTTAAATATATATATATAATAGTTTATAATTTTAATATAAAAAATATATTTATGTTAAAATATTAAATTTAAAAAATATTAATATAAAATAATTTTAATATTATAATATAATATATATATTAAAAAAAAATGCACATACAACAAAACACAAACACACACCCACATATAACATGTAATATAAAATAAAATTTTTATATAAAATCAATATAAATTATTAAAATAAAATGAATAAATATAATAATATAAATATTATTATATAATATTAAAATTATAAATAGACATACAACCACACACACCACCCCACAAAAAATTTAAAACACACACACACACACAAACACATAAATAAAAACAATAAATGTAATTTTAAATATATAATATTAATATAAAAAAAATATAAATATATTAATATATAAAAAAATTTTTAATAAAAATTAAAATATAGAATTTTAAAAATATAGATATATTAATAAATATAAAATAAACATTGGGGGGGGGGTGTGGGGTTTAAAAGGGATTTTTAGTGATATATTATTAAATATAATATATGAATATAAATATAAATAAATTTAAAATTTATAATACAAATTTTAAAATAAAGATTTTTAATATAAAATTAATATATAAATAAGAAAATTAATATTATAATATATATAATATTAAATAACTTTTAATACATAATAACATACAGAATAATATAATTATTTTATATAAAATATATAAATAAAATATATAAAATACAAATATATATTATATATAAATTTTAAAATAATATATAATATATATAAATAGTATACCCACACAAACCAAACACCCCACAACA
>NW_023663757.1:0-12500 GCF_015228065.2 Penaeus monodon | reverse complement strand
TGGAGTGAGTACGTGGTAGGGTCCCCATTTCCCTTTCCACGGAGAGTGCCGGTGTTACCTTTTAGGTAATCATTTCTCTATTTATCCGGGCTTGGGACCAGCACTGACTTGGGCTAGCTTTTCCACCCAGTGGCTAAATAGGCAAACGAGGTGAAGTTCCTTGTCCAAAGAACTTCATCGTATCTAGGTTCGATTTTCCTAAAATTTTTTAAATCGGCTCGCATGCTCACATTTCGCGAGCGGCGACGCGTATGTGCATGGATGAACCCACGCACTCGCATGCGGCGATTGGTGTGGCGCACTTGCACTGATGTCGTGACGAAATAACGAAATTTGGTGGTCAAGACTGGAAAAAAAAAAATGGAAGACAGACAAAGTTGGAAAAGATTGGGAGAGGCCCAGGTCTTCCAGTGGACTGACTCAGGTTGATGATGATGAAATATTTTATTTTATATATATTAATATATATATATAAAATATATAATTTTAAATATATAATATAATATATATATATATATAGATATTATATATAATATATTATAATAAAAATATATATATATATATATAATTATATATTTATATATATATTAATTATAGAGGGGAGAGAAAAGAGAGGAGAGAGAGAGAGAGAGAGAGGAGGAAAGAGAGGAGAAAGAGAGAGAGAGAGAGAGAGTTTGGGGGAGTGAGAGAGAGGGGGGGAGCGAGAGGGGGGGGAAGCGAGAGAGGGAGGGGGCGAGAGAGAGAGAGAGAGGAGAGAGGGGAAGAGAGAGAGCAGAACGGACATAATATATATATACAATATATATTAATATATATTATAATATAAAATATATATATTATATATATATATACACATATATATAGTTTATGTTTGGGTGGAGTTTTTATACATATGCATAATATATATATATTTTAATATATATAAATATTATAAAATATATAATATATATATATATATATAATATATATAATAATATTATATTTACATAAAAATTTTATATATTTATATATATATATTATTTTATATATATATAAAATACACAACCCACACACACAAACACACACACACACACATAGTATAAATAATTATAATAAATATATATATAATAATATATAAAATATAATAAAAATATATTATAATATATTTTAAATTTATATTATATTTATAATGAATAGTATTATATTGTATTATATTTGATATATTTTTATATTTGTATTATTTGCAGTATATAATATATATATATATATATATTATATAAATAATATATAAAATATATAATAATAATATAAAATTTTATAATATGTGTGTGTATGTTTTTATGTGTTGTGTGTTTGTGTGTGTGTGTGTGTGTGGGGTTGTGTGTTGGTGTTGTGTGGTGTGTGTGTGTGGGGTGTGGGTGGTGTGTGGTGTGTGTGTGTGTGTTTTTGGTTGCTTATTATGAAATTTTTATTAAAGTAGGTATATATATCATATAAAACTATACATATTTATAAATGCTTTAATATATTTTACACACATTATATAATAAAAATATTTTATAATATATAATATAATATTATATATATATATTTTATATAACATACTTTACACACCCCAAACAAAAACACACACACACACACACACACCCCCACACACACACACACACACCATATATATATAATATATATATATATAATATTTTTATATATAATATATTACACTTAATAAAATGTATATATATATAATAAAATAATATTATATATAATAAATATATATAGTTTGGGTGTGTGGTGGGTGGTGTGTGGGTGTGGTGTGGTGTGTGGGGTTTTTACATATAATACTATAATATAATTACAAATAAAATAATATATATATATAATATAATATATATATTATATATATATATACATTATATATAAAAAAATTATATATATATTTTATTTTTTAATATATATATATATATATATATTATATTGTAGTATGTATTATGGATGTATAATGTTTTTGGTGTGTTGTAAATGTATATATAGTTTGTAATTATATGTTATAAAAAATATATATAATATATATATTATATATATATATAAAATTATATATATAATATGGAAATATATAAAAAGGGTTGAATATTTATTTTTATAATTTATATATATATATATATTATATATATAATATATATATATATATATATATAACAAATACACATCTTGTCATAGAGTGGCCTTGGTCTCTTTGTGTTATTTAAGTCCAGTCTGTTCCCTTGTTTGCTATATGTCACCCCTGTCATCCATATAAGAAAATTTAAACACTTTAAATTTTGTTATATATACACATATATATATACATATCACACACCACAAAACACACACACACACCCAAAAACACAACACCACACACACACACACAACACACACACACCACACACACACAAACACATACACGCACACACACACACACACACACACACCACAAAAAAAAAATATATATATATATATATAATATATATTATATATAATATATATTTATATATATATGTATATATTTATATATGAATATATATACTAAATTTCAATAATGTGCATATTATGTGTGTATAATACTTTATATAAAAACAAAAATATATATAATTTTATATAAATAATATATAATATATATATATAATATTTTTATATACATAAAATATATATTCATACAAAAATGTATACATATAATGCATATAATATACATATACATAATATATATATTATATAAATATAATATATATATAATATATATATATATAAATTATATATATATATATTAATATATTTTAATATATATATAAAAATATACATATACATATATATACATATATATGCATAATAACATACAAAATATATACTATAATATACAAATATATACATATATATACATATATATATTCAAGCGATAGCACCTTAACCGAGTGCCAGACACTTAACCGGGGCGAGAGCGCTGGCCGGTAGGCTTAACAACCGCTAAGGAATGCGACACTTCTCCGAAAAACTGTAAGATACAAAATCAGCTTTGTAATTTCCTCTGACCTCAAATCCCATCCTTACCCATTCCAATATCCTCCTAAATCTTCCTCTCCCACATCACCCACCTCCTTCCCTCAAACCCCTCTGCTGCAAGCCTACAATTTATGCACATTATAATGCAAGGGCTCATTATAATTGGAGTGCGTATGTGCGCTCATGCAGACGCTGTTCAAACGTTAGCGTGCGAGTATGATTGAGTGTGCAGAGGGTGCGCAGGTTTATGTGTGTTTGTGTGTACGTGTCCATGTGTGGTGTGTGTGTGTGTGTGTGGTGTGTGTGGTGTGTGTGCTGTGTGGTGTGTGTGTGTGGTGTGTGTGTGTGCAGGAGAAGCAATATATACGGAGATTGTATGTCTGTGTGTATATATGTAATACCTAGTTCACATATGGCATGTATGTATGTGTGGTGTGTGTGTGTGTGTACGTGGTATGTGTGTGTGTATGTATATGTATGTATGTGTATATGTGTATGTATGTGTATATGTGTATGTATGTGTAATGTGTATGTATATATGTATGTATGTATATATATATGTATATATTATATATATATATATATATATATATATTATATATATATGTATGTATGTGTGTGTGTGTGTGGTGTGTGTGTGTGTGTGTGTGTATGTTATATGTATATGCGTATATATGTGTGTGTATGTGTGCATGTTTACTAATGTATGTGGGCGAACACTAATGTGTACTTATCAACGTATGTGCGCATACACGTGTGCGTAAGCATATGTATGGCTATATTTATATGTGTATGTATAGTCATAAGTATGTGTACAAGATATGTGCGCATGTGTGTTCGCATATATGTGGGTGCGTATACACATATGTATGCGCATATGATGTGCGCATATGTCTATATATGTGTATGCATGTGTATGTGTAGTTGTATATAATGTAGGAGTATGCATGCATATCATATGGAGAGAAGCATATGTAAAGGTGTATCCTTGCATATGTATATGCACGAAAACGAAACATATGCGTAGTATTTAGGGCATTTGCGGGTGAACAACTATGCTTGCCCTAGGCGTACATATGCATATATGAAATCAGTGTATAAAATATAATCATACATATATGCACTCAAGCCCATGCTCACGGAGTAACCTAGTGTAGTGAGCAGGCCCGTGCGTTGCGACTATAGTACACACACTAGACGGGGCCAACCCTGCTGGAGGGGCTTATCAGTGGCATCCCGGCTAAACTACTCCCCCTCCCACCAAGATACACCTAACCAGTAGGTGGGGGGTAACTCGGCTGTCTACCTCTCAATCAAAAACCATGACTACACAAGCAGAGCAACGGCCCGCATTCCCCGGGGGCGAAGGAGCCCCTAGGACATGTGTTCTATTGGAGAGGTAAACCTAAGGGTAGTGAGCAGGAATTAGGGGTAGGTTTCTTAGTTCACAAACGTTTAGAAATCAATATCGTGGAATTCTATAGTATATGCGAAAGAGTAGGGTCATGAAAGTATCGTTAGAGACAAAATGGAATTAGATGAACTAACAAAGACAATAATAAAAAAGAAGAGATGATGTACAGAAATTCAATACTCAAATGATAAATGAAACAGTTGATCTCAGGTACCAGCATGAAACAGCTAAAAGGAGATTCTGAATAGGGAGAAATCAATTGTATGCAATTAATGAAACTAGATGGAGAAGTGACATAATAAGAATTAAATCATAAGAATAGTGGACCTTACAGGGATCTACACAACTCAAATGACCAGCCATGGATAGAAAGCAAACGCGGTAACTAGAGACGTACCTAACATAATAAACATAAGTAATAAAATGAGCATTTAAAGGCCATGAAGAGAGGGAAACACCAGGTGAAGACGGAATTAGTATAGACCTCATAATAAATGCATGAGAAATTGCAACAATGAAAACTAGCCAATCTTTTTAACAAATGCATTCTCAATGGAAAACTCCGAAAACCTGAAAAAAATGTTAAAAAAAAAAAAAAATGATACACAGAAAGGGGAATGGAAAGAATCTAAAAAAATCACCGACTCATTCATAAACGTCATCACAACTCGTATCTTTGACAGTCTGAATTCTAACCAGCCTAGAGAACAGGAAGGCTTCAACATTGGATTCTCAACAACAGACCACAGCCACACACTCACCCAAAGAAGAAAAAGAAATAAACATATATTGGAAACCCCTGTATATGGCATTCATCGATTATGAAAAGGCACTGACTCTGTACAAATATCAGCAGTACTATAGCTATTCGAAGACAGGGAGTAGAGAAGGTATACTGTAAAACATTGGAAGATATTTACAAACATGGGACAGCAACCATCAAGGTCCACACGGAAACCGATAAAATATCAATGAAAAGGTGTTAGACACGGCTTACCTTGGGGAAATATTTAAGAAGCTAGAATGGAATGGAAAGGGTATCAAAATAGGAAACGAATACCTAAACAACCTAAGAGTTGCAGAATAGAGAAAGTCGAATGAACAAGAAAAAAGGATAGAACAAGAAAAATACTAAGATCATGTTCAACAGTAGAGTTCAATTCGAACAAATACACGTACAAGGCGAAGTGCTAGAGGTAGTGTACAAGTATATATATCCACGGCAACTCGTACAGACAAACACAACTAGCAAAGAAGAAATTAAGCGATACATTAGGGTAGGCTGGAGCACCTTCGGCAGACACAGTGGTATACTAAGAGGCTCTTTGCTATTATGTTTAAAAAGTAAGTCTTTAACCAATGCGTTCTATCCAGTTCTGACTTATGGATCAGAAACATTGACTACAACCAATTATTAGAGAGGAAAACTAATAAGTGCCTAGAGAGGGATGGAGAAGTTGGTGCTGGGAATTAGCCTAAGAGATCGGATGAGGCGGACGTGGATCAGGAAACAGACAAAAGTGGAAGATATACTTGTGAGCATCAAAAAGAAGAAATGGCAATGGGAAGGTCATATTTGTGCGGAGACAGGACGACAGATGGACAAAGAAAACTAACAGACTGGACTCTAGATAACATAGAGAGGCCAAGGACCAGATGGCATAACGAAAATAACGAAATTTGGGGCCAAGTCTGGAAACAAAAACTCAAGACAGACAAAGTTGGAAAATATTGTGTAAATATACATTGGGAAAGGCCTGCGTCCTGCTGTGGATTGATTCAGGCTGATGGTGATGATGATATGGACATATATATACATAAATACGCACAAAACACACACACACACACACACACACACAACACACACACACACATATATATATATTAATATATATATATATATATATATATATATATATATATATATATATATATAATATATATACAACACTACACACACACAACACCCACACACCACAACATTATATATATATATTTATATATTAAAAATTATATATATATATATATTAATAATTGGGGGTGTGTGTGGTGTGTGTGTGGGGGTTTGTGTGGTGTGGTGGTGTGTGGGTGTATTTATGTATGTATGTATGTATGTATGTATGTAATTATTTATATTTTGTGTGTATTATATATATAATATATATATTATTAATTTATTATATATATAATATATATATATATATTTTTTATTAAAATTTTGTAATTTATATATTTTTATATATATATATATAGTTTTTTTTTTTTATATATATAAATATATATAAATATAATAGTGTAGATAGATAAAATTGTATTATATACATCTATATATGTATGTATAATATAATAATATAAATATAATAATATTTTAAAATTTTATATAATATATTGTGTGTGTGGTGTGTGTGTGTGTGTGTGTGGTGTGTGTTTGTGTGTGTGTGGGGGTGGTGTGTGGATATATAGTATATAATGTATAAATATTTTAAATTTAAAAAAATTTGTTAATTTAATAGTTTATATATGTGTTATATATATGTATTTGTGTGATTATAGGGGTAAAAATTTTTTAATATGTATATTATATGTAATGCGGTATATATATGATTAAAATTGTATGCATATATAGATATTTGAATGTAGAAATATACAATCTATAGTATATGTATTTTTTTAGGTTTTTATACATATATATGTAAATTATATTATATGTATAAACGATATATATAGAGTAGGGGTCTTGGACGGAACGTCTCCCCCCAGTACGTACAGAGGGTGTAAACGGGAAAGTGGGTTAATGAAAACAGAAACCGCAATCGATTTACGAAACCCAATGCCGAAACCCGCAGTGGTTAAGTAACAAGCCGTAACGGAATCATTAATTATTAAATGATGTTTAGCATGACACCAGACTACCTTACGGCGTCATAGGCATCATAGAGAAGTAGGCATAATTAAAGTTTACAAAATAAATGCGGAACTGGAATCATAACCGATCTAATGTATCTAACGGGTGTCCCTCCCCCCCTCTTCAAACAGGGGGATGGAAGAAGCCTCACCTTACGCATCAAACAGGTTAATGACCGCGGAATGATTAACCAATCAATGACCGTAACCAAAATCATTAGCACACATCTGGGGGGATCCCTCCCCTTCTCTCAAAAAATTTCAGGTACCACAGATGATCCCCCCCCCACCCTCTTACCCCAACCCCCCCCACCACCACCTCTTCCTACCCCCCCACCCCGCACCGCAATTTTCATCATGTTAAATTTTGTACCTGTTCGATAATTAACCCAGTTCACACACGAGTGATCACCCCCCTAATGAATGAGGCAACATAACCCAAACCCTGACCCCCGGGTCACAGATGACCCTCCCCCCCCCACACCCCCCCCCCGCAAATTCATTGTTTAACTTTGTACCGGGATGAAAATTTGACTCTTTAAGACGAGTGACCCCCCCTCCTTGAATAAAAAACTGTAAATCAAAAACCCTTTAAACGCCCCCCCCCCGTCCCCCCTCAGGTCGGTCACAAAACGGGTCTGTAATGACCAAAATACCGTTCCGCCCCTTGTCGTGGGGGATAAAAATAAATTAACTAAAAAGGATTATAAAACGGGGTGTACGAAATACTTTTATTTTTTTTTTTCTTTTTCCATCACACACACAACAACACCACAAACACACACACAAAAATTGCAAAGGTGAATACCAAAATGATACATCTATCGCAGACGAATGATCATCCCTCCAAATTAACATAATCCAAAATGTCTCTAATGATTCTAAACACACACCTAAAGGGTTCCCCCACCCTCCCTCCCTTCCCAAACAAACCCTCCTTTCCCCTTTCTACCCCCCCTCCCCCCACTTTCCTCCATCCCCAAAGCAAAAATAGTAAAAAAAAAGCAAAACAAAAAAAATCACAAGTCCACTTAAGGAATAATAAGCCCGCACTGAAGGCGAGTGTCACCCCTCCTAATGAAGATCAATCATAATCCAACCCCAATACCAGGTGCACTGATGACCCACTCCCTCATACCCCCTTCCCCTCCACCCCCCCCCCCGAAATTTTTTTATCGTGTTTAAAATTGTACCCGGATCGAAAATTGACCCGTTACGACGAGTGACCACCCCTCCAAATGAAATAAAAAACTTTAAATCAATAACCCTAACGCCCTCCCCCCGCCCCTCAGGTCGGTCCCCAAAACAGCCTGCAATGCAATAATTACAGTTCGTCCCTCGCCTGACAGGGAAAGAATACAATTAATGAAAAGGATTATAAAACTATTGTAAAAAAATACTTTTATTTTCTATTTCCATCACACACATTTTTTTGCGTCAACCCCGTATATGGTGTAAGCAAGTGGAAGGAGAAGAACTCGTTTGCACAATTTCTCTAATGTCCCCACCACCCCTCCTCTCCTCTCCAAAGCATATTCTGTTTTTGCAAAGAGAAAATCACTGGTTCTATTCTGTTTTTGTAACGATTTTTCACTTTTGGTGAATGTGAGAATTTTTGGATAGATCATCTTCACCGGTGGCAGCTTTGGGATTTTTATAGGCATGGTCAGGACCATCTATGTAGCGATAAGTTAAGGTCGGGAAAGGGATAATTTTTTGGCCGCGTACCTCTAAATGACAGTCTTCCCCAGTGGTTTTACGGAATTTAACCCGTTTCTTCATTGCGTGATATCTCAGGGCGATGATTTATTATTTTAGTGTAGGTGGGTTTCTCCCTTGAATATCCTTTTTTTTTCTGCCGTAAATTGTCACTCACTGTTCACTCCCCCCAAAGACAAAAAGGGGTTTTAAAAAACCATTTGGGGGCAATATTTTTCCCTGCTGGAAAAATATTGATATTTTTGGGCAGGCGGGAGGAGGCGGGTGGGAGCGTAGGGGCCTCACTTTTAAAATGTTATACAAGCGTTTTAATCCAGAGACATCCTAATAAAAATATATTTATTTAAAAGGATCATGAAATTCTTTACTTTATTATGACTCTCAAGCTTACACAAACACGTCCTAAGAGGCGATAACACAAATAAAAGGCTTAAATTTTCTAAATTAAATGTAAAATGGATTACACTATTTATTTGTTTGACCTTTATCTTAAAAAACTAAAAGGTTAAATTCCCAATAGATTGAAAAAGTGCTGGTTTATTCTATTAGAGAGCATTATAGGTTTTTTAAGGTATTAACCAGGCAAAACGGGTTTTCCCCCGTATTTACGCCTGAACACCTAAAAAACCACCTCTTCTTGTCAAGTAATGATGAAATAATCGCAAAAGATTATAATCAGTATCTTTAATTTTTTTTAAAAAGAAAATATAACAAAGGTGCAGACCCTTTTAAGAATAATTCAAAAGAAATTAATAATTGCAGGAACGGCTGATAAGCCGCACCTCCCCCATTTTTAAAAGGGTTTACTAGCCGTTCTTTCATCTCAAAGACATCTTTTATAATAAAAAAATGTTATTGAAAAGGATCATGAAATTCTTTTTGTACTTTATTTTGACTCTCAAAAAATTTCACAAAAAATACGCCCCAAGGGCGATAACCAAAAACGGCTTAAATTTTCCCGTGTAAATTAAAGCATAAACCCAAATTTTATACCTTTGCGTTTCTACTTAAAAAACTAAAAGGTTAATTTCCTAATAGATTGAAAGACGCTGGTTTTATTTTTTAGAGAGCATTTAAAGGGTTTTCTAGGTTCACACCAAAGGGCAAAGACGGGTTCCCCCTCGTTTTACGCCCGAAAACCTAATTTTCTACCAACTAGCGTACATTGCCCCAAGATAACTATTTTTCTGAACTTGTAATCTTTACAAAAGGGCCCGGGGACAGAGAGTGATCACCCCCCATAACCAATAACAAAAAAACCGGCAAGGGAAAGAACCCAACCCCAGGAGGGAAGGGGAAAACAGGCCCGGGGAATGACCAAATCAAGGTTTGACCTGAGAAAGGGATCCTTCCTTCCCCTTTCCCACCGCCCCCGTCCCACATCCTCCTACCCCATTACAAACCCAAATTTTAGTAAGAAAAAAAGCAAACAAAACAAATCACCGTCAAGGTCCTGCTTTAAGGAGTAATACAGCCCCTCATGAAGGTTTTTCAGGTGAGTGATACACCTTTGCTAATGAGCTGAAAAGATCAATATGATAGCCCGAGTCAGTTTTCGCTGCGACCCCCCCTCCATCACTCCCCTCCTCCCCATATGCCCTTTTTGCACTCAAATGTGCCTTTTTAGATCTCAAGCTTACAAAACACAGTCCTAAGAGGCGAAAACACAAATAACAGGCTTAAAGTTCGTGTAAATGTAAAGCGATAACAATTTTCATACTTGCAGTTTTATATTATAAAACAAAGGTTAATTTCCAATAGAGAAAAAAACGCTGGTCGATTCTATTTGAGAGCCTAATATGTTTTCAAGGTATCTACACCAGGTCAAAGACGGGTTTCCCCCCATATTTACAATTAACACAAATTTTTACCAAATAGCTCACCCCTTGTCCCACGGTTGACTCAGTTGTTTTGTAATTAACCCCCAAAGGGGCAATCCGTATATTTCTAAAATGTTCTGCCGCATTTCTCGATGTTTTTTCAAACTACAATGCAATTGGAAATAATTTAGTTTTTCCCTTAAGACCCCTAAAATAACTAATCAGACGAGGTATCCTTCCTAAAAGACGCATAAAAAATACACCCCCGTTTTTTGGATTAGCATAGAAATTTGGACTAGCTCTTAGCATTTACTCCCCCCCTGAAATTGTCTATAGTATCTGGGACACGTAAAAGGAAAAAAAAAGAACAATGCAACGGTAACAAAATTGTTTGCGCATCAGGCACCAATTATTAAATAAAACAGCATATATTCTTAAATCTTTTTTTAAAAAGAGAAAATATCTTTTAAGCGACACTGAATAAAAAATGCTACTGACCTCTTCCATATTTTCTGAAGAACTTGAAACAAGCATGCCAAATAAGAAAACATCCCTTTACCTATAATTTTTACTATCCCTAGTTTTGCAGTGACGGAAACTGTTAAAACCCAGTAAATATTTCTATTTCAAATATAAAAAAAGAAGGCTTTATTTAAATTTTTAACACATTTTCCCTTTTAACAACTGACTCTTTTTCAAAACCCAAAAAATTTTATGAAATAGGAAAAAAAAAAATTTAGGAAAATAATAAAAATTGTTTGCCCCTATGATATAAGTTTTAAATTGTTCCATATTGGCAAAGACACACACAACACAAATGCCTAAAGAGAGATTTTTGACCCCTGGGGATTTTTTCCCGAGGGAGTAGAAATATACATGGGACCCGCGATGCGTAGATCTTACAGGCACATGCAATTTCCAACAGTAATGTTTCATGTTTTTTTTTATTTTCTTAAACCCAAATTATCAACAAAACATATATTACTTTTTAATCAAAAAAAATTTTTTGGAAAATAATAAAAATAAGGGTACTTTTTTCTGTTATGCGTTACACAGATTTTTGTTTTTCCAGGGGAGTAAAAGGTATAGACGAGCAAATACAGCGAACAGGTATGTTTAGAGAAAGGGTTGAAAAAACACGTCCTAAGGGGGGGGGAAAGGCGTGAAACCGAAGCCATGTTTTTTAAATGACAATTTTTTGGGAACAAAAAAAAAAACACATTACCTCAAAAAAGGGAGGGAAAAAAATTTCCTTTTTTCCAATTGAAAAGAAAAAAAAAGCCCTTTTATTCAAGGTGATTGAAGTTTTGGTAGCCCCGAGAGTTTTTCAGACCGGGAAATAAAAGGAAGTGTTAAAAAAATATCCTATTTTTGCCCTCCGTAGTAACAAAAAACCAAGTGTTCCCATGCTAAAGCATGCGAGATAGAGGAGAAAATTGGTCTTTTGGAAGCTCTCCATCGGTACGGAAAAAACCTCTTTCGGAAGGAGATTTAGTTGATCGAAGCTTTTAAAATACTAACGACCGCATCTGAGCTTACAGCTTATATTTTTTCAAAATTTCTAATGACAAAAAATGTACCTATATCAAAGATTTAATACATTTTTTTAAAAATTCCAATTACCTTTTTGG
>NW_023663756.1:0-14593 GCF_015228065.2 Penaeus monodon | reverse complement strand
ATGGGCGATGTCAAGTTCCTTGGCCTGTGTCCTCTCATGAGGTTCTCTGAGCTCGCGGGCGGCAGTAGCTGGCCTGTGATGGTCGCCTTCCCGAACAGACACCGGACCTTCCGCGATGTTTACTCGGTCAAAGTGGGCGGTCCAGGTCATCCGTGATTGGCCGTCTCAAGGTGTGGGGACGAGGATTTCGTCGTAAGCATCGTCTGGTCAAATAAGAGGAGCACCAGTCAAAAATTCAGTAGTTGTCCCGTGACTTCTGACTTGTGTGCTCCCTCCGCCATGTGACCTCGCCTGCTCGCTGGATCCTCTCTCACTCCACGCTCCTGTTTGTACATATTTTGCTATGTATGTGTATGTATAGTGCCGGTAATAGTAAACCTTTCTGTATGTTTCCTCTGGTGTTTTTTCCGTTGACCTTGACCGTTCTGATTCTTATATCTTTTATAAGTCGAACCCTGATTATTATTATTATTATTATTATTATTATTATTATTATCATTATTACTATTATCTTAATTATTAGTATTATTGCAAAAAAAATCTATTATAACTGTAATAATAACAATAACAATAATAAGTATAGGTATAATAATAATAATGCTAGTGGTTATAATATTGTTATTAGTATTATTATTGTTATTATTATCACTTATTATTATTTGTACTGGTAGTATATGGAAAAATAATATTATAACAGTAATAATTACAGTAGTAACGATACTGATTAAGATAATGATATAAATAATTATTATAAAATCGTTATTATTGTTATTACTATCATTATTGTTGTGGTTAATAGTATTATTGCAAAAATATATACAATAACTCCAATAATTGCAATAATAATGATAACAATTGCAATAATGATGATAATAATTGCAATAATGATTATAATGATGATGATAACGAAAATAATGATGATAATCATGATAATGATGATGATAATAACAGGAATTTTGTCCATATATAATATAAAAAAAGGTATAAGAAAAACATTCCCAAAAGTCGAAAAACCTGCAAAATCTAGCGAAATATAGCCTTTGAGAGATACTCCAAAATGACGTTTTTCGATTTCTTTGGTGATTTCGGCAATTATTAGGGTAATAATGATAATAATTACCAGACTTGTATTAATCATAACAATAATGATGATAAAAGTGAGAATAAAGAGAATTTTCATAACATTTGAATATTATTATTATTATTATAATAATATTAATAATAATATAATTGTTATTATTATTATTATTATTATTATTATTACTATTATCTTAATTATTAGTATTATTGCCAAAAAATCTATTATAACTGTAATAATAACAATAATAATAATAAGTATATGTATAATAATAATAATAATGCTAGTGGTTATAATATTGTTATTAGTATTATTATTGTTATTACTATCATTATGTTGTGGTTATTAGTATTATTGCAAAAAATATATAACTATAACACCAATAATTGCAATAATAATGATAACAATTGCAATAATGATGATAATATTGCAATAATGATGATGATGATAATGATGATGATAACGATAATAATGATGATAATCATAATAATGATGATGATAATAACAGGAATTGTGTCCATATATAATATAAAAAGGTATAGGAAAAAATTCCCAAAAGTCGAAAAGCGGCAAAATCTAGCGAAATATAGCCTTTTGAGAGTATACTCCAAAATGAGTTTTTTTCGATTTATTTGGTGACTTCGGCAATTATTAGTGTAATAATGATAATAATTACCAGAATTGTATTAATCATAACAATAATGATGATAAAAGTGAGAATAAAGAGAATTTTGATAACATTTGAATGTTATTAATATTATTATTATTATTATTATTATCATTATTATTATATTATTACCATTATCTTAATTATCAGTATTATTGCCAAAAAATCTATTATAACTGTAATAATAACAATAATAATAATAAGTATAAGTATAATAATAATAATGCTACATTCCCAAAAGTCGAAAAAGCTGCAAAATCTAGCGAAATATAGCCTTCTGAGAGTATACTCCAAAATGACGTTTTTTCGATTTCTTTGGTGATATCGGCAATTATTAGGGTAATAATGATAATAATTACCAGAATGTATTAATCATAACAATAATGATGATAAAAGTGAGAATAAGAGAATTTTGATTACATTTTAATATTATTTATTATATTATTATTATTATATATATTATTTATTATATTATTATATTACTATTATCTTAATATTAGTATTATTGCCAAAAAATCTACTATAACTGTAATAATAACAATAATAATAATAAGTATAAGTATAATAATAATAATCCTAGTGTGCTTTCATCCCGGCCCTCGAATCCACTCCTCCATCCTAACCCTTCCATTCCTAGGCGTTACCGTGAGGCCCTTCAAAGCCTGCGCAGGGAGGACGTCACCATTCTGCTCTCTGACAAGGGCAACTCGGTGGTGGCCCTCGACCGTGCCTCTTACCTGCAGAAGGCCCAGGACTTGTTGGATGACGCCTCCACTTATGCTCCCTTGACTAGTGACCCCGTGAATGCATTGCTGCTCCCTTCCACCGTCGAAAGAGATAGCAGCCTGTTTTCCGGAGGCGAATCTATACCAGGGGTTTCCCAGGGTCATCAACCCTCGGACTCCCTCATTTCTATGGGTTTCCTAAAAACCCATAAGCCGGCCCATGCCTCTGCGCCCCATCATTCCTCCCGGGGATCGGGGACGCACCCTCTTGCTGCCTGGCAGGCAAAGGGGTCTCACCCCCCTTCTTGGCACCTTCTCCCCTGCCACCTGCGCCACTCTCAGGACTTCATCTCCCGCGTTCGCGGAGCTTCACCGGTGACCATGATGAGCTTGGACGTTGACTCCCTGTTCACCAAGGTCCCGCTTGATGATGTCCTGGCTTTCCTCAGAGGAGACTCCCGCAGAGGATCCTCGTCTCCCTCTGCCCACCGACGCCTTCCTCCAGCTGATTGTCTGTGTGTGGTTTCTAATTCCTTTTCTTTCGAAGGTCGTTTTTACTCTCAGACGTTCGGTGTTGCCATGGGCTCTCCCCTCTCCCCAGCCCTGGCAAACCTGTTCATGGAATTCTTCGAGTCTGAGCTTCTCCCTTCCATCTCCATTCGGCCGTCGATCGGCTGAGGTATGTCGACGACGTCTTGCTCTCGGTCTCATGACCCTGCTCTGTTTTCGGGTTTCCGATGCAGCTGAACCTCTCTCTCCTTCCATCCGTTTCAAGGTGGAATGGGAGGTTGACAATAGGCTCCCTTTCTTGGACCCCTAGTCCATCGCTCTGCTGACCACTTCTCCTTCTCCATATACAGGAAACCCATGCATAGCGGTATGTACATACACTTTCTCATACCAACCTCTCCCTGTGAAGAGAGGTGTTGCCACCTCGCTGTTCCTTCGCGCCCTCCACGTCTGTGACCCCCAATACCTGGATGGAGAGATCGTCTTCCTTCGTCGCTCTTTCTCCAAACTGGGCTACCCTGGCCATGTTCTCGATGCCGCGTTATCCAGGGCGCGGCGTACCTTCTACACGACTCTCCTCCTAAATTGGGCTCCTCATTTGCCCGTCCTCAGCTGCCCTACACTGAGGAAATTTACTCTGTCCGTCGCCCTCTTCACCCTCTCAACTGCAGGTGATCTCGCCAGGTGAAACACTCTCCGTTGCAACCTGGTCCATACTAGCCCTCCCTTTCCCCGCGAAGGTGGGCACCTATGCGTTCCTTGTGCCTCCTGTGACAAGGGAGTACTTTGGCGAAACAGGCGCCAGTCTTACCAAGCGTCTGTCTCAACTAAGTACGCTATATCCAGGGGACACAACAATAACGCCCTCTTTTGCCATCAGTGGGACACTGGCCATCAGAGGATGGTCATCAGCGCGGATTGTGTTTCCTTCCGCCGATGTTACTCCCCCAGACTGGTGGAGTCTTCCTTTATAAAGCTGCTGCCTAATTTCAACTTGAACAGCGGCTTTTCTCCTGCGACAGCCTCCTTGCTTTCCCATATCCTCCGCCATTCTACCGTATGCCGGCCACCCGGCGCATAGTCAGCCCGATTCTCCGACTGATGTGACCTTCCTCTGCTCCCGTTCGTCTGTCCTCACCCCCCGTGTTCCCGCGTTGCCTCTCCTCTCTATCTTTTTTACCCCCTCCTCTCCCTTTCCTCTTCAGACCTGAAGATGGGGAAACTAGGGGATTTCGAAACTGTAGTCTAAATTTTTAATAAATCTAGTTTTTGTATTGTGGGTTTTTCTTCCATTGTATCAGACAGAAGAGTGTTTTGCTATTTATAAGTATAGTATAAAAATAATAATGGGTAGTGTTATAAAATTGTTTTTAGTATTATTATTGTTATTATTATCTTTATTATTATTTATACTGGTGGTATAATTGCAAAAATAATTATTATAACAGTAATAATTACAGTAATAACGATACTAATTAAGATAATGATATAAATAATTATTTAAAATCGTTATTATTGTTATATTATTGTTATTACTATCATTATTGTTGTGGTTATTAGTATTATTGAAAAAATATATACTATAACTCCAAAATTTGCAATAATAATGAAAAATTGTAATAATGATAAATTTAATTGCAAAATGATGATAATGAGAGATAATGAGAAAATGATGATGTAACGATAATAATGAGAAACTGATAATGATGATGAAAAACGGAAATTTGGTTTCCTATAAATATAAAAAGGATAAGAAAAAACTTCCAAAAGACAAAAAAGCGGCAAAATCAGGAAATTCCCTTTTTGGAGTATACTCCAAAATGACTTTTTTTCGTTTTATTTGGTGTTTTGGGGAATTTTGGGTAATAATGATAATAATTCCCGATTGTAAAAATATAACAATAATGTAGAAAAAAGTGAGAATAAAGAGAATTTTGATAACATTTAAATATTATTAATATTAATTATTTATTTTTATCATTATTATTAATTTTTACTACAAAATTTTTTTATTATTATTATTTTTATCTGAATTTTTAGCATTATTCCCAAAAATCTTTTATAACTTTAATAATAACAAAAAAATTGTATAATATAAAAATAATAATGAGGGGTTTTAAAATTTTTATAGATTTTATTGTTTTTAATCATTTTTATTTTTTGTAGGTGTAAAATTTGGGCAAAAAAAAATTATTATAAATTAAAAATTTCAGTAAAACGATACTAAAAAAGATAATGATAAAATAATTATTATAAAATCGTTATTATTTTATTATTATTGTTATTACTACTTATTGTTGGGGTTTTATTTATTATTGGGAAAAAATAACTAAAACCCCAAATAATTGCAATAAAATGAAACAATTAAAATAAAGAAAAAATTTTGCAAAATGATGATAATGAGATAAAATGACGAAATGTGAAAACGTATGATACGATAATAATGATGATAATCATGAAAGATATAAAACAGGAATTGTTCCTAAATATAAAAAAGGGTAAAAGAAAAATTTTCCCAAATCGAAAAAAAAGCGGCAAAATTGCAAATATAACTTTTTGGAGAAAACCCCAAAATGACGTTTTTTTCGATTTTTTTGGTTTGTTTTCGGCAATTATTGGGGTAATAATGATAATAATTCCCAAATTGATTAATCATAAAAATTATGATAAAGTGAGAATGAGACAATTTGGATAACTTTGAATATTTTTAATTTTATTATTATTTTATTATTATTATTATTATTTTATTATAATTTTTATTATTTTTATTTACTATTTCTTAATCTTTAAATTTATCCCAAAAAAAACATTATACCGTAATGATAACAACAATAATAATAATATAATAAAAATATAATAATAAGCTAGTTTTTATAATATTTTTTATTAGTTTTTTATTGTTATTTTTAAATCATTATTATTTTTGTCTGGTAGTTAATTGCAAAATAATTATTAAAACAGTAAAAAATTCAGAATAACGATACAAATTTAAGATAATGATATAAATAATTATTAAAATGTTATTTTTGTTTTTAAATTATTGTTTTACTATCATATTTTGTGGTTATTATATTATTGCAAAAATATATACTATAACCCCAAAAATTGCAATAAAACAATTGAATAATGATGATAAAAATTGCAATAATATGATAATATGATGATAATGAGATAATGATGATGATAAGATAAAAATGATGTAAACAGAATAATGATGATGATAAAACAAAAATTGTGCCCCCTTTTAAATAAAAAAAGGTATAAAAAAAACAATCCCAAAAGTCGAAAAAAGCGGAAAAAATCTAGGATATATACCCTTTTGGAGTATACCCCAAAATGACTTTTTTTTCGATTTCTTTGGTGTTTTGGGCCATTTTTAGGGTAATAATGATAATAATTACCGAATTGTTTAATCATAACAAAAATGATGAAAAAAATGAGAATAAAGAAAATTTGATAACTTTTGGAATATATTAATTTTATTATTATTTATTATTTTTGTCCCCCCCAGGAACACTAGCCGCCCCGGCATGTTCCTCGGGTGGATTTTGCTCACCTGTCATCAGTTCAAGTGAACAGCTCATCAGGTACTGACGTTACCGATCTGTTTAACAAAGGGGGTGCCCCCGGGTGTGGGTGCCACACATGAAGCAAGAATCAAACCACGGCACAACCTGTCCGTGCGAAAAAAGGGCCCCCCCCGGAGAGTCCCGGGGGCAGTACATCCGTGCGGAATGCGAAAGATGCTTGCAGAGGGGGGGGTGATTGAGTTTTCTTTTTCCCCCAGGGCTTCCCCCGTTGTGTTTGTGAAAAAGGGGACGGTACGACACGTTTCTGCGTCGCTCCCGGGTTTTTGAACGGGGGGAAAAACGGTTTCAGACGCAAACCCAACCCAATGGACGTCCTTTGATCATGGGGGTAAATCCGGGTTTTTAGCGTCCTCGACCAAAAGTGTATCGGGGGAAAACCGTTGAGGGGGTGAAGGACCAAAAAAAAGACAGTTTTTCCGAGGCCCCCTTTCCCCTTTCAATTTTGCGTATGCCTTTTGGTTTGACGAGGCTCTATGCTGCCTTTCCCAAACCCGGTTTTTTGGGCACCACCCCCACTGGCATATTCGACGACGTTGTGATATACAGCGCGGGGTTTGAGCAGCACCTATCCAAATCGATGCCGGTTTTTTACTCGCTGGGGGGGGTTCAGGTTTAAACCTAGCCAAGGCGTTTTCGCAACCGACATTTTTCGTTTTCTGGCCCAATGATTCCCCCCCGGCCGGTTTTTCCCTGCCCCCCGATAAAGTAACATGATACAAGCCATAAAAACACACGCAACCAACGGTTTTTCCCCCGTTTTGGGGGCAAAATGGTTTTTTTCGGGGCACGTACAAAATTATGCAAGGGTCCATTCCTCGACCGACTCCTGAAAAAAGATCCCAGTTTTTTAGGGGAAAAACCCCTAACGGGGGGTTGAAGATTTAAGCAAGTGCTTGCCCCCGACTTGCTTAACCCAGCCAAATTTGAGAAACCCTTTTGAGCTTCACACCGATGCCTGGGGCACGGCGATCGGGCTTGTTTTATGCGCTGGATAAGGAGGGAGAACTCCATCCGGTTGCTTTTTTTTCCGGAAGAAAGGGGACCCGAGACCAGGTACCCGACCATCGACCGGAATCTTGTGTGGTAAAAAGCGTTAGGCTTTACCCCCCTTTTACTTGTATGGAAGACGGTTTCGTATCTTTACAGATCCAGCCCCATTGGTATCTGTTTTCCGCAACCCAAACACATCGGTAGGAGACGCGATGGGCACAGAGCTGCTTCTAGACTTTGAGCTTCTCATAAGCCGGGTCGAGTCCACCCGTAACGATTGTCAGTCGCCCAGATCGCCCCTTTGTGCCCTCGATATCCCTTACTGAAGCCAATTTGGGGACTTTCACACGCCATAGAGTACTTGAGGGGGCCCCCCTTCCCCCGAGGCGATCCCTTTTCCACCGATAAATTCGATTTTCAGGACCGAGTTTATATCATTTTAAAGTCCGACCATGCGGTCTGTTTCGGCTCAAAATCCCAAAGCGTGGGGCGCGGCTTTGGATGGGTTTCATGCCGTTCCGTCCGCCGGGCATCAGGGGTCCACAGGACGTATACGGCTAGGGGATCTTTTTTATTTTCCCGGGATTTTGGGCCCGGGCACCAAAGGGTTTGTCGCGTCATGCACCTGCCAGCGGAGGAAGGGGGCACCCCCGAACCCCCCCTTCAGTCCATGCCAAAATCGTAGAGCCCTTCGAGGGGGTCCCGCTGAATCCTCACACTTACCCCCGGCGCGTGGCAAAAAAGCGTCCTGTGTATTGACCCCTTTCCCGGTTTGTTGAGCTTTCCCATTTGGGATTAAGGACGCCCCAAAATGTAGCAGATGTTTTTCTTGCAGAATTCGTTACCCGGTATATCCCCCCGGACCTTTTTACGGATAACGGCCTTTTAATTCCGCAACCGTCTCTTTCCGAATCGTCATCACCTTCAGGTAAATGTCTTCACACAGCTATCATCCCAGGCCCAAAGGTAGGTGGAGGGGTGAACCGGGTGGGCAAGGACGCCCCCGAGCAAAGCTCCAGATGGATGATCCCGATGGTTGGGCGATTATTTTCCGTAGTGAGGTTTTCCATCAAATTTTCCATACACCGGAGCGTAAAGACGTCCCATTGTACTTCTCACAGGTCGGGGCAGTCATTTCCCGTTTTGGGATTCAAACCACGTGATCTACCCCGAAGGATGCTTTCCTCACTAAGATCGGAAACCCGTGCACTGGGGGGCCCCCTAGTGAGGCCGCCCGAAAAGGCCGTGGCGTTGGACCGCCACACGATCGAAGGCGGCGGGGTCGAGGCGGGGGGATAAAGAGGGGGATTGGGCTTCGTGGCATTTTGGGTTTTTCCCGCACCCCAGTCATGGAACCCGACCCCTGGGTCCCCCATGGTTAGGGCCAGTCCGGGTTTTGAAAAAACCGGCCCTGGCTTATGTGGGGGGGAACCGCATTCAAATGGGCAGGAAGTCACTCTGCACCCCAATAAATTTTAAGGGTTTGGGGAAAATGGGAATTTGTCCCCCGGCGATTTCCCCCTTTTTGGCGCACTTTTCCCCCCTGACCCAGGACATGGGGGGGCCTTTTCAAATCCCGGTGCAGATGACGTTGGATTTTGGAAACCCGGGCCCCGTCATCGGTGGGGGGTAGGATGAGCCCTGGGAACCTGGGTCTGACTGGCAGAAAGGGGAAACCACCTTCCCCTTTTCTTCCCCTGCCATTATCTTCTTTTTTTGAGCCCAGGGATTTCCGCTTTTTCCCTTGTAATTACCAGTCTTCCGTAAAAATAACCCTGTATGGCTTGGATCCCAACACGCTTTTCAGCCTGTTCTCTTTCAAGCTTGCCTTTATCCTGGGCCGTGGAACCGGGATTGTCTTGACCGAAACACGTACAATCCCCGTCTTTTCCCCCGCTAATCTAGCCATATTTAGTCGTCCTTTTTTCCTACTTCTTTCTAATATTTTTACTTTTTTAGATCACTCCAGAGGCGGCGCCGGGCCCCAGCCCGTTTTGTTTGTGGAGGACCTATGTTGATAGTTCACACCCCCCCTTGAGCCCCCGCGGGTTACTTGTTTTCTCACCCCGCTGGCAGGGTCAACATTTTCACCCTTGCCTGGATGTCTGCAAGACCTTGTACAAATAAAAGTTAATTTTTTTTTTTTTTTTTGGGCCAGCTTGCTTTTTCTTTAGGGCTCAGTAAAGAGATCCCCCTTGGAACGACTGAGACACCCCCATCGCGTGTCCCCCGGGCTGGGTCGGGGCACGCTCTTTCCCCATGACGGGATAGAGGGGTTTTGTAGACCTTAGGAATTATCTTTTTTAGGGAGTATTCTTGTAAATGCACCCTTTTTATCGTCCTCTCATTCTTCTCTACCTTTCTATCCCATATATAGTACAACACCCAAATTTTTTGGGTTTACCTACGCGCCTTGGCGCCTTTAAAAATTTAACACTTATTGTTTGGTATTTTTGTATTTTTTTTTGGTATCTGTGCCCAAGGGGGAAATTGGAGTTCCACCACTTTAGCGGTTCCCATTTGTTTTGTTCTTTTATTTTTATGTTCTTAATCTTTAAAATGTTCTTTAGTTTTACGGTCTACCTTAAGGGGGGCATTGGGTTTTTTTACATTTAATGTCGAGGCCGTCTACTAGTTTCAGGGGCAACGACCCTCCCAAACTGTTTTTAGGAACGAACCCATGACTTTTCATCGCCCCATGGGGGTCTCTTTTTTAGTAAGCTCTGATATCCCTTTTTTGGTCGTACTGGAAAGCTGAATTGTACATTGGAGATTTACACCCCCCTCGACGCCCCCGATTAATTTTTAAACCGATCCTCCCTGGATCCCCCGTTTCAATAAAAAAGGTTTTTGGTCACTCAGCACTTTGGGAATGCAGTGTGAGTTAACACACCCGGGCCAAAAAATAAAACCCTTTTTTAATTAACCCTTTTTGTCCGCAGGGACGACGTTCGAGGGCTTCCAAAGGGTTCCCCCCCTTCGGGTCGAGGCATCCTTCGCCCCTCTCTTTTTCACAGGTGCTGGGGCCAAAATTTTACAACGACAACGTGATCTTCCCAAATGGGGAGGGCGATCCCTGATGCCCCCCCCTTCCCATGTTCCGTACTGGCGTCCGGCGCATCCCCCATGTGCCCCCGCCCCCCGTGTTCCGTAGGCGTGCGGGCGATCCTCCTGATGCCCCCGCCTTCCGAGATTCCGCAGGGGGTGCGGGGGGCTCTCCTGATGCCCCGCTTCTGCGTTTACACTGGGGGTGCGGGTGTACCCTTTTTTCATACAAATTCACACCCCCCCACACAAAACCACGGTTCCCGAAAACCCATAAGGGTGGTGGCAGCGTGCCGTAGGCCGAACTTCATCTTCACGCAGATAAAGTTTTCCCCAAATAAAATTATATTCTAGGTTTTGGGCCCCAACTCACCAACACATTAAGTTTTTATGGGTCTAGCCCTGCTAAAATATGATATAAACAGGAATTGTGTCCATATATAAAATTTAAAAAGGTATAAGAAAAACATTCCCCAAAAACGAAAAAAAGGGGAAAATCAGGAAAAATAGCCTTTTGAGAGATATCCAAAAAGACGTTACTAGTCTCAGGGGCAAAGGACCCCAGAGTTTTCGGACCCGAAAACCCCGCTTGTCAGCCCCCATGGGGGGCTCTTTTTTAGAAACTCTATGATCCCCCTTTTTCAGGGCGACTGAGAAAACGTAATTTACATATGGGGATTTTCACCTCCCTCGACGCCCACTGATTAATTTTAAGCCAGATCCTCCACTGGATCCCCTCGTTGCGAACATAAGGGTTTTGGTCACTATGACTGGTAAGGGAGTGTGAGTTAAAAACACACCCGGGCCCAAAAATAAAACCATATGCTAATACACTTTTGTCGCGGCGACGCTTCGGGGCTTCCAAAGGGGGCCCCCCCCTTCGGGTTGGGCGATCCGTTCGCCACCTCTTTTTCACAGGTGTGGTGCCAAGTTGACAAAGACAAAAAGCTGTCTTCCTATGGCGTGAGGGCGTATCCCCTGATGCCCCCCCCCCGAGTTCCGTACTGGCGTCGGGCGCATCCCCTTAGCCCCGCCCCCCGGGTGTTCCGTCGGCGGCGGGGCATCCCCTTGCCCCCGCCTTCCAGATTCCGACTGGGTGCGGGCGCATCCTCCTGATGCCCCGCTTTTCCCGACTTCTACATGGGGTTTCGGGTGTACCCTTTTTTCTACAACTTCAAACCCCCCAACACAAACCCCACGGTTTTACCCCCTAAATCGGGGGGGGGCAGCGTGCCCTAGGCCGCAATCTTACATCTGTTCACTGCAGACAGTTTTTCCCCAAAAAAATCTATATTCTAGGTTTTAGCCGAATCAACCCAAACATGAAATTACTGGGTCTACGCCCCGCTCAATGATAGATAATAAAAGGGGAAATTTTGTCCATATATAATATAAAATAGGTATAAGAAAAACCTTTTCCCCAAAAATCGAAAAAACGGGAAATCTAGCGAAATATAGCCTTTTTGGGGGGTAACCCAAAAAGACTTTTTTCGATTTCTTGGTGATTTTCGGCAATTTTAGGGTAATAATGATAATAATTACCAGAATGTATTAAACATAACAATAATGAGACAAAAGTGAGAATAAAGAAATTTTATAACATTTGAATATTATTTTTATATTTTTTATTATTTTATTATTTTTATTATTTTATTGTTTTTATTTTATTTTTATTTTTTTGACGGTAATAAATTTCAAAAAAATTTATAACAGTAAAAATTACGTAAAACGATACTAATTAAGATAATTATAAATAACTATTATAAAAACGTTATTATTGTTATTATTATTTTATTATATCATTATTGTTGTGGTTTTTTATTTTGCAAAAACATATTTTTAAAAGCAAAAATTGCAATATAAGATACTTTGCTAAATGATGATAAAAATTGAAATAATGATGATAATGATGATGTAATGAGATAAAACATAATAATGATTATAATAGATAAGTGATGTAATAACAGGATTGTGTCCATAATAATATAAAAAGGGTTAAGAAAAACATTCCCAAAAACGTCGAAAAAAAGGAAAAAACTAGCGAAAATAGCCTTTGAGAGTTATCCAAAATGACGTTTTCGATTTTTTTGGTGATTTCGGAAATTATTAGGGAAATAATGATAAAAATTACCAGAATTGTTTTAATCATACAAAATATGATAAAATGAGAAAAAAGGAATTTTGTAAAATTTAAATTTTATTATATTTTTATTATTTTTTTATTATTATCATTATTATTAAATTATCTTATTTAGATTATTGCCAAAAAATCTATTTAATGTAATAAAAAATATAATAAAAGTATAAGTATAATAAAATAATGCTAGGGTTTAAAAATTTTGTTATTAGTATTATTTTTTATTTTTTATCATTTTTATTTTTTTACTGGTAGTAAAATTTGCAAAAATAATTATTAAAACAGTAAAAAATTACAGTAATAACTATACAAATTTAAGATAATGATATAAAAAATTTTTTAAAAAATCGTTATTATTTTTTATATTGTTTTCTATCATTTTTGTTGGGGTTTTTAGATTATTGAAAAAAAAATATATAATAAAAACCCAATAATTGCAATAAATGAAAACAATTGAAAATAATGATGATAATTTGCAAAAATGATGAAAATCTCATTATCATATTATATCATTTTTGAAATTATATTATATTTGTAGGTAGTATAATTGAAAAAAAATTATTATAACAAAAATTTACAGTAAACGATAAATTTTAAAATGATATAAAAAATTTATTAAAAAATCTTTAAATTTTTGTTTATTTTTTTTTTATTCTTCGTTATTGTTGTGGTTTTTATAATTTTTGAAAAAAATATATACTAAAAAATAAAATGATTTAAAATAAAAATTTATAACAATTGCTAAAATGAAAATAATTGCAATAATGATGAAAATGTGGATAATGATAAAGATGATAATGATATGTAACGATAAAATGATGAAAATCAGATAATGATATGATAAAAACGGAATTTTTCCATAATAATTAAAAAAGGTATAAAAAAAACATTCCCAAACGTCAAAAAAAAAGGCAAAATCAAGCGAAAATAGCCTTTTTGAGAGTAAAACTCCAAAAGACGTTTTTTCGTTTTTTGGGTAAATTTTGGCAATTAAGGTAATAATGATTAATTACCAAAATTTGTTTTAAATAAAACAATAATGATTAGAAGGAGAAAAAAGAGAATTTGAAAACCTTTAAAATTTAAAAATATTATTTTTTTATTATTATTATTTTTTTATTAATTATTTTTTAATTATTTTTATTATTAAATTTATTCAATTATTAGAAATTTTTGCAAAAAAACTATTAAAAACTGTAATAATAAAATAAAAAATAATAAGTAAAAGTATAAAATAATAATGCTAGTGGTTAAATATTGTTTTTAGAATTATTGATTTTATTTCATTATTATTTTTATTTTGTTAGTAAATTGCAAAAAAAAATTATTAAACAAATAATTACAGTAATAACATACTAATTAAGAAAAGTTAAAAAATAAAATTAAAAAATCGTATTTATTTTTATTTTTATTGTTATTACATCATTATTTTTGGGTTATTAGTTTTTTTGCCAAAAATATATCTAAAAACCCCAAAAATTGAATAATTGAAACAATTGCAAAAATGATGAAAATATTCAATGTATGAAATGATGATGAAATGATGTGAAACGATAATAATGATGATAACAGAAAAGATGTGATGATAAAGGAATTGTGTCCAAATATTAAAAAAAAGGTATAAAAAAAACTTTCCCCAAAAGTCGAAAAAGGGCCAAAATTACAAAAATATAGCCTTTGAGAGAAACCCCAAAAATGGCCCGTTTTCTCGTTTTTTTTGGTGATTTCGGAAATTTAGGGTAATAATGATAAAAATTCCCAGAATTATATTAATCTAAACAAAAATGAGAAAAAAGTAGATAAAGAGTTTTGAAACTTTTTGAATTTTATTTTTATTTTATTATTTTTTAT
>NW_023663755.1:2500-12500 GCF_015228065.2 Penaeus monodon | reverse complement strand
GGGAAAGATAGATAAATAGATTTTTAGGTAGAAACAAATAATAGGAAAAGAACAGACACAGAAAAAAAAAACAAAAAAATGAGAGAAAAAAAAATTTTCTAAAAATAATTCAAAAAATTTGAAAAAAAAACAAAATAAAAGGGTAAATAAAACTGAACAGTAAAAAAATCTGTACTTTAAAATCCTTCATTTTTAAACGGCCCCCGACAAACCCTCCTCTAGGGAATGACCCTTTGAAAAACCTAAAGCGGCGCCGTGGGGTTCTGGAAGTTCTCCAAAGGCCTTCGTTTAGGTCAGGGGGGGTTTTGGGGCGTACGTACGGGGGGCCCGGGGGATGGGGAAGCCAGAGAGACTGAGGGCCTTTTTGGGTTTTGGGGATGGGGGGCCAACCCCCATTCCTCCCCTTTCCCCTTTCTCTCGCCCTCTGTTTTAAAGGAAATTTTAATGTATATATTATATATATATATATTTAATTTTTATATATTATATATATATATTTATATATAAAATATAAATTTATCTTATTTTTTTTATATATTTTCGTGTGTTTTATATATTCGTGGTGTATGTGTGTATTCATAAATTTTACATATTATTTTAAAAATTATTTATATTATTATTATATATATATATTTATTTTATATACCCCATATTATATATATAAAATTAGATTATATATATTTTATTTTATATATATATATATATTATATAATACACACCCACACAAAACACTCACACACAACACCCACACAAAGCCCCCCCACCCCCACACACCCACACAACACCCCAACACCCCCACCAAAAAAACACACACCACACACACACCCACCCCCACACAACACCAAAACACCCACTACACACACACCAACCCCACACACCAACACACACAACCCCACACAACACACACACACCACACATTATATTAAAATATTTATATTTTGTATAATATATATAATTTTATAAATTCTATATACATATACACACCATATATATATAATATATATATAAATATTTTAATAATATAATAAAATATATATATATATTATTTTATATATATATATTATATATCCCTATGTATATTTTATATTTTTAAAAATTTTATTTTAAAATATATATATATATTATATATAATTATAAAATATACATATATATCCCCTCTTTTCTCTCTCCTCTCTCTCTCTCAAATCTCCTCTCCCCCCTCTCTCCTCTCTCTTTTCTCTCTATATATATATATATATAAAATATAAAATTATATTTATATTATATATATAAAATTAAAATATACCCCCTCTCTTTCCCCTCTATCGGGTCTATCTGTCTGTCTATATTTTCTTTTTTAAATTCTCTCCTTCATTTCTCTTTTCCCTCTCCCTCTCTCTGCTCTGTCCTGCCCTGTCTGTCTCTGTCTGTCCTGTCTGTCTGCCCTTTTTCTCTCCCCTCCCCCCCTTTTTTTCTTTTCCCTTTTCTCTCTCTCCTCTCTCTCGTCGATCTCTCTCCTTCCTTCCCCTCTCTCTTCTCTCTCTCTCTCTCTTTTGTCTGCCTGCCTGTTTGCCCTGTCTGCCCCGGGCCCGGGTCTTTCTGTCTATCTGTCTGTCTCTATCTCTTTCTCTTGTCTCCTCTCTCCTCTCTCTCTCTCTCCTTCCCTCTGTCTCCTCCCCTCTCTCCCCTCTCCCCTCTCTCTCTCTCTTTTCTTTTTTTCCCCCTGTCTATCTGTCTATCTATCTTCTATACTCTCTGCCCTAAAAATAGAGTTTGAGGATGAAAAAAACTTTAAATTTTTTTTTTTCCCCTTTTTTTTCCAAACTAATATTGTTCTTTTTTTTTTGCTCCATATAAATAACTAGCGGGGAAAACGCGTCGTGGATCTCATAAAAGCCGAAGTCAGACAAAACCTGTACGTGGGCGCCGCTCTGAAAAACCCCCCCCATCACCCCCAAAACCGCCTGTGACCAACTGACCTATTGGTATGTTTTGGGCGCATGTGGGTTGTTTTAAATTTATTATTTGTTTTTTTTTTTTTTTTTTTTTTTTTTTTTGGGTTTTGGGGAAAACACGAATGGAAAATTTTCTGTTTTTGGAAATAAAAATGGAAAAAAGAAGAAAAAGAAAAACACAAAAACACCAAAACACCCCACACACACACAACACCCCACACACCACACACACACCCACCCACCACACACCAATACACACAACAAAAACACATAAAAAAAAAAAAAAAAATCGGGGAATTTCATTTCCACCGATTCGTTTTTTTTTTTTTCCTTCTCACTTCTTGAAATTGCTTGGACGTCATACCCTGGGGGGGTTCTTTGGGTCGGAGACCCTAGAGAAAGGCGCTTTGCCCGGAGAAAGGGAAACGAAAAAAAAATTTAAAAAAATAAAAAATTTAAAAAGAAGGAAAAAAAGGAGTGAAAAAAGTATCGACTTTTTGCGCGGCTGATTTTATTTTTTTTATTTTAAATATAATTGCAAAAAGTATTGTTAGGGGGTTAAAAACCAAATCAAAATAATCCCAAATTTAGGGTAATGGTGGTGATGTAAAATATGGTTAATTGTAATGAAATTACAATGATAAAATGACAATGATAATGAAAAAAGGGATAAACGTAATAACAAAAAAACCAAAACAATAAAAATGATAATAGTGATAATGATATAATAAGGCAAATAGTAATAAACTATATATGATATAAAATATAATAAATAATGATAATAATAATAATAATAATAATAATAATAAAAAAATAATAAAAACCCCAATAATAAAAAATATAATAATAAAATAATAAAAATTTAAATAAAAAATAATAATAAAAATCCCAATAATAACAAAAATAAAAAATAATAAAAATAAAAAAATAATAATAATAATGATTATGATGAAAAGGGATTTTTATGTTTTATAAAAAATAACTTTAATAAAATTTAATGGAAATACCTGGAAATGATAATGATGACATAGGGGATTAAATGAATGAAAATGATAATAAACGAAAACTACTACTCCTATTTGCTGCTACTGCTACTGTTTTATGAAATAAATTTTTGGACAACAACAACAACAGAAATAAAAATATAATGAAAATACTAAAGGGTTATAAAAATACCCAACAATGATGATGATAATGATAATGATAAAATAAGATAACAATAACAAGATAAAAAATAAAAATTTAACAATAAAATAATCATGATAATCATAGTATTATAGTAGTAAGTAAGTAGTGTAAGGATAATAATAATGATGATAAAAAAATAAAAAATAAAATAAAAAAATTTAATAAAAATAATAATAAATTTTTAAAATAAAAATAATAATATAAAATAATAATAATAAAAATAATAAAAATGTTTAATGATAATAATAATACTGATAATAAAATAAAAAACAATATAACAAGGGGGGTTTATGTTTATATAATGATAATAATAATAATGAACAACAATAATTAAAATAATAATAATAGTAATATGATAATAAAATAATAAAGGAAAATGATGATGTGATAATGATGATGATGATATAATGATAATAATAATAACAATAAAAAATGATAAAAATACAAGAATTATAATTGTTTTTAAACCGTACATATTCATCCTTGGGCTTTTTTTCTTCTTTTTGCTATTACCATCTTTGTCTTTATCTCATCTTTGTTTTTTAGTGATGACGATGATGAAACAAAAAATAATCAGTTTTATTATTTTTTGGGTTTTCCATTTAATCACTATCATTTTCGGGTTTTTCACACTATTAATATTATCTTTGTTTTAAATCATCCCCCTCACATAATCATCATTTTGGGCCCCAAACATTGGGCACTGCTTTACTATCCCTTATTTATAAAGATTTTTAAAAACCCTCATCCCCATCAAGTTGTTTATAACCAAATATCCCTTTTACCCCCGGGATAAAATATATAAGAAAAAAGAGAGACCTGGAGAAAATCCCATCGATCGATGATTAAAAGGGTACACAAAAAAAATAAACAATTTAAGAGAAAAGAAAGGGAAAAGGGGAAACCCAAAAAAAATATGGGCCCTGATTTTTCTCGGGAAATGGGTAAGGGGTTTTTGTCACCTTTTTAAATTCCCCCAGACAGCCGATCAAGACAGATTTTAGTCACTGTCCCTTTTATAACCTTGATTGCGCTTTATTAGGAAAGTTTTTTACCTTTCCGTTGGGTGGTTTTAAAATAATTTTTTTCCCATTTTTTGGGATACCCTTTTTGTTTATCTGTTTTTTTCCCCTTTTTTATGTGTCTGTTTTCCCTATTTTCTCTCTATTTTTTCCCCTTTTTCTCTTCTCTCTCTCTCTCTCCTTTTCCCCCTCTCTCTCTCTCTCTCTCTTCTCTCTCCCCTTTTCTCCTTCCTCTCTCTCTCTCTCTTTTTCTCTCTTTTTCTCTACTTTTGCTCTCTCTCTCTCTTTTCTCCTTTTCCCCCCCTCTCTCCTTCTCTCTCTCTCCCCCCCCTCTCTCCTCTTCCTTTTCTCCCTCCTCTCTCGTTTTTTCTCTCCCCTACCCCCTCTTTTCTGTTCATCATTTTTTTCCCCCTTTTGTTCCAAAAAACACACCCTCCGCATTTTATCTTCGAAAACCCCAAAAAATGTTGGGAAAAAAAAATATAAAACTATAAAACAATTTTTTCCCGTAGGTAGAAGAAAATCTGTGTATATTATATTTATGCAAATAATTTTTTGTATAAAAAAAAAAAGGGGAAATTTCTTTGAATTTTTGGGGTTTTTTTTGGGAGCTAAATGTATATCCTATTTCATTTCTCTCTCTATTCTCTTTTTCTTTTCTCTCTCTCTCTCTTCCCCCCCCTATATATTATATTATTTATTTTATATATATATATAATATATAAAATATATATATATATATGTTTTATATATATATATTATATATTTTTATTATATATATATATATATATTATATATATAAAAATCTCTCTCCTCTCTCTTTCTCTCATTTTTTTCTCTCTCTCTATCTATCTTTCTCTCCTTCCTTTCTCTCTCTCTCTTCCTCTCTTTTCCCCTCTCTCTCTCTCTCTCTCTCTCTCTCTTTTTGTCCTCTCTCTGTCTCTCTTTCTCGCTTTCTTTCTCCCTCCCTCTCTCTGTCCCCCTTTTTTCTCTCTCTCCTCTCTCCTCTCTCCTTTTCCTCTTTTCCTTTTCTCCTCTCTCTCTCCTCTCTCCCTCCTCTCTCTCTCTCTCTCTCTACTATCTTTCGTTTTTTTTTTCCCTTTTTCTTTCCATCTTTCGACACCTTTACTTTTCGTGTTTTCCCCGCGTCCCTCTCCTTTCTGTCCCCCTTCTCTCTATTAAATTTTTGTGTATGCATGTGGTTTTGTGTTTTATTTGTTTAAAACTGTAAGTGTGTTTGTGTGCGAGTGTGTGTGCGAAAGGGGTGTACGCAAAAGGGTTCTACTGAAAAAAATTGTAGCTAGGGGTTTTGAAACTTTCGTGTTTTAAATTTTCGTGCGTGTGTGTGTGACCCCGCATTTGTGTGCATTGTATTTTTCCCTGGGGGGCCCCCGCAGTCGCCCCCTCCCTCCCCCCCCCCCCCCACCCGGGGTCCAAACCCCCCCTCTAAGGACTTCTTCCCCACACACATGATACAAATGCTCTGCACTGCAAATGACACCTTCTCTCTCTTCTTTTGGGCCCTTTTTCAGAGCATTGCCCCATTTGTCGCATGTTAAATTTATGCAAAAAGGCAATACCGATTCCCTTTTTTTTTCTTTAAAGCCGATTTTTCCCAGTAATGTGCTATAAACTTAGTTCGTATCTGCTGACTAAGTGATCATCTTCATAGATATCATCGTTATTATTTAAATTTTCTTATCAACATTTGCCTTATTTTTCATTAGTACTTTTTCCCCCTTATCAATTGTTTTATTTTCACCATTTCATTATTATCATTATCCTTTTAAATAAACCCTAGTTATTAAATTTTCTTTCATTAAAAAAAACCAAAAGTTATTAATTAAATTTTCATTATAAATACCATAGTTTTTTTTTATCATTATTATTATAAAAAACATTTTTATTATCATTATCAAATTTTAAATACCATAGTTTTTAATATCATTATCATTATAAAAACCCCTAGTTTTTATTTCATTTTTATTATAAATTTCCATAGGTTTTTTATTATCTTATCATTTTTAAAAAACGAAGTTATTATTATCATTATCATTTATCTATCGTTTTTCATCAAAAACACCATCTCTATTAAATGAAAAATTACCCTTAAACTTATTTTTGTCCCCTACTTTTCTTCATTAAACAATTACATTTATAACGGTTTTCCCTTTCAGCATTCTTTATTTTTCTGAAAAACTCCCCCATCTACTATGTTCACCGTTTCGTTTATATTCTAAAATTAAAAAAAAGTATAATGCATTCTTTTTTTTTTAGGGAAAAACTAAACAATTTTTCTTTTTTTTGGGGCTTCAAAATTTTTTTATCTGGTAAATTTTGTATCATGTTTTTTTTACGCAAAAAAATTTTAAGAACATTTTTCCCTTTTATCTGAAAGACCCTGTTAACATGATTGACTGAAATTAAAAATTACGTAAGGGACCTGAAAAAAAAATATTATATGTTCTGAAAGGGGAAAGGTTTTTGAGACTAATCCTGGCTCTGGCCCAGAGGAAGAAAAAAGAGAAAGAGAAGAGACAGGGGGAGGGGGGGGGGGAGGGGGGAGAGAAGAGAGAGAGAGATAGGAGAGAAGAGAGGAAAAAGAGAGAGAGAAGAGAGAGAGAGAAGAAAATTAAAGATAGATAGATAGATAAAAAGGGGATGCATAAAATTATATAATATATATAAAATATATAGGGATATATATAAAAATTACTAATATATATATTAAAAAAAATAATTTAAAAAATATATTATTATATAATATAAGAGAGAGAGAGAGAGAGAGAGAGGAGAAAGAGAGAGAGAGGGGAAAGGGGAAATGGGGAGAAAGAGAGAGAGAAGAAAGAAAAAGAGAGAAAGAGAGGGAAAAAGATATATCCTAATAACGTTGACAGACCCGACAGATAGTAATAGACAGATCTCAGATAGGTAGACAGAAGAAGAAGAAAGAGAGAGAGAAAGAGAGAGAAAGGGAGAAAGAAAGTCATATACCCCCCCAAAATTTAAAACAAGCCCTTTAAAAAAACCTACGGAAAAATGTATAAATCTCCAAAATCGTAAAAAAAAACAGAATCTACCCCAGAGCCCCCTGAAAAACCCACGAAACAAACACAAAGAAACTTTTAAAAACTTGCAAATAAGTTCCAAATTTGTATTTCCCTACAAAAAAACAAAATTCCCTACAAAAACGCCTACGCAAAACTCTTAAAACCCCACGGGAAAAAAGTTTTTTCATTTTTCCCACCCAAAAATTTCACTACTCCGGGCTCCTCATTCTACATCCACTCCTACAATGTGATAAAACCTACTTTGGGGGGGAGGAAAGAGTCAGTTATGAAAAAATGTAATAAAAAGGGTTTGGGTTTTTTATGGTAACTATTTTTGGGGTCTCGTGATGACAAAAAAGTAAAAGAAGGAAGAAGAAGAAAGTTAAGAAGAAGAGGAAGAAGAAGAAGAAGAAAGAAAAGAAAAAGAAAGGGGAAAAAGAAATTTTAAAAAGAAGAAAAGGAAAAAGAAGAAGAAGAAGTTAAGTACAGAAGGAAAAAGAAAAAGTTAAGAAAGGGAAGAAGAAGAAAAGAAAAAAAAGTAACAGAAGGAAGAAGAAGAAAGTTAAAAAAGAAAGGAAAAAAAAGAAGAAAAGGAGAAGATGTGATGATGATGACAAGAAAAAAAAAAGAGGGGAAAACGGGGTGATGTTGGAAATTTTAAGTTGAAACAGTAAAAAATTTCCCGATGATATGAATAATTATAATAATAAATAAAAATAAAATACTAATAAAAATAATAATGATAATAAAATATTGATAAATAAAAAATAATAAAAATAAAATAAAATAATAAATAATAATAACAATATAATGAAAAAGATATAAAAAATAATGATAATAATAGTAAATAATAAATTATAATAAAAAATAATAAAAATAAAAAATATAAAATAATATAATAAAAATGTAATGATGTATATAATAATTTAAACAACATTGATAATGAAGGTGATGATGATAACGTTTCAAAGAAGAAAAACAATGATAATAAGAATAATGATAATGATGAAAAAACAATGATGATAATAACGATAACAATAATAAGAAAAAGGATAATGCTATAATAGTAATGATAATAATATAAAATAATATGAAAAAATTTAAAATGGTATTTTTAAAAGAAAAATAAATTTATGATGATAAAATAAAATGATTATGTAATAAAAATAAAAATAATAATAAAATTTAATAAAATAATAATAATAATATATAATAATAATAATGTAATAATAATAAAATAAAAATGATAATGATAATAATGATTATGTAATATGATAATGATAATATGATTATGATAATAATTGATGATGATGATAAAAATAAAAAAATAATAATAAATAAAATAAAAATAATAAAAATAATAATAAAAATAATAGAATAAAAAATAATAAAAATGATAATAATAAATAATATAATATATGAAAAAATTTGACGAAACACAAAGGGAAAAAATGATAGTAATAATAATACTAATATACTAATAATAAAGATAATGATAATAATGATAATAGTGATAATAATATGAATAACAATAATAACAATAAGACGAATAAGAAAACGAAGAGATGGCAAAAGAAGAAAGCAAAAACAGAACAATAATAATTATAATAATAATAATAAAGAAATATGATAATGATAATAATACTCGTAATGATAATAATAAAAAAAATAATAATAAAAATTAATAATTAAAAATAATTAAAAATATAATAAAAAAAAAAATAATAATACCCTGAAAATAATTGCGAAGACGACGAAGGAAGACAAAGCATAAAAAATGGAAGAAACGGAAAATTAAAAAAAAAGATAAGAATAAGAAAAACCAAAGAGAAAGGAAAAGGACAAAAGGGAGAGGATGAGCCGACTACCGAGTTTAAAAGCGACTCACTGCCCCGGATACATGTTTTGGTGATACATATTACGCTGGTGTAATGTAGCCGTTTTGACTTTACGCTTGCATCTGCAGGGTATTCACGGCATTTTTTTGGGTGTATTTCGTAGTGGTAAATTTTTTTTTTTTTTTGTTTTTGTTTTTGTTTTTGTTGTTGTTGTTGTTGTTATTGTTGTTTAACCCCCCAGGGTCTGCACCCCCTCTCCTCCTCCCCCCCCAGGCCTTTTATTTTTATTTCTTCACTAATCACACTTAAATGGGGTTCGGTTGTACCTAAAAAAAGCCGTAAAATAATCATTTTGGTATTGGGTTTTGCTGTGTTGCTGTTATTTTTGCGTTGTTGTTTTTGTTTGTTTTGGGTTTTTGTTGCTGTTGTTGTTTTTGTTATCTTTAGATCATTGACTGCGACTACTGTCCTTGAATCGGTATTCTTAAGACATGACAACAGAATGTGAATAAGGAAACATTTCAAACACGTGCGTACGTAAAAAAAACAAAAGCAATGGGAAAAGAATTAAGGCTTTTAGTAATTTATAACCCCTTGAAAAAATCACTTGCTTTGGAAGTTCCCCAAAAAGTAAAAAATGACCGTGAGAAAGAGGGAAGGAAAGAGAGAGAGAGAGAGAGAGAGAGAGAAAGAGATAGAGGATAAGAGAGATAGAGCGAGAGAGACAGAAGGGGAGAGAGAGAGAGAGAGAGCGCGCCAGACAGAGAGAAGAGAGGGAGGAAAGAGAAAGAGAGAGGAGAAGAGGAGAAGGAGAGAGACAGGCAGAAGGCAAAGGAGGCAACAGACGACAAAAAGCAAAGAGAGAGAGAGAAAAGAGGGAGAGAGAGAAGAGAGAGGAGAAAAAGGAGAAAGGGGGAGAGAAGAGAGAGAAAAGAGAGAGAAGGAGCCAAACAGAGGAGAGAGGGAGA
>NW_023663754.1:2500-12500 GCF_015228065.2 Penaeus monodon | reverse complement strand
CAAAATCAGTTTGCCGCCGTGAATCTTGGGGTCCGAGGGCTCAAAAACCGCCGGCCCCAGGCCTATATTTTAATTATATATATATAATATATTATTTTATATTTTTAATATAAAAAATTTTTTATATATATATATATTTATATGAATATATATTATATATACATTTATTTTATAAATTAAATTAATATATATATATAAATATATATATATATATTATCCATAAAAAATTTAAAAACCTATAGATACGTCTCTGTTTTTTTATAAATTTACTATATTTTTTACCCCATCTCTTTATTTTCAACGCGCTCGTATCCCCCTTCACGTTATCCCTCATAAAACATCTCACTAATTATCACAAACATCCAGTATTTAATCCCCCCCCTTCTTTCCACTTTTTTTTAATAAACGACATAATACCCAAAAAAACCATTTAAAAAACTCATCCAGTAATTTGTCTTTCATGGTCCCTTTTGATTCTTCCATTCTTCGCTCCCATTATCCTATGGCATTATCATTTCTCCCCCTTCTCTTTCTTTCTCTCTCCCTCACCTCTTCCCCTTAAATCCCCTTCAAAAACCCCCCCAAATTAAAATCCGCTTCTGGCGGAAAGTAACCAAATTTTTAAACCCGTTAGGTTGTGTTTTTTGGTGTGCGTGTGCGTGCGTGTGGGTGGTGTGTGGTGGTGTTTTGGTGGTGTGTGGTGGGTGTGTGTGTGTGGGGTCTGTTTGGTAATGTGTTTGTTTTTTTGGGTGTGTATGTGGTGTTGTGTGCATGTGTGTTTGAGAGGAAAAAAATAAAAAAGTAAGAGTGCACTCCTGTGTGTGGTGGTGTGTGGGTGTGTGTGTGTGGGGTGTGTGTGTGTGTTTTGTGGGCCCGTGTTTGTGTGTGAGTTTTAAAGAAGAAAGAGTGTGACACTCATATCTAAAAAAACATACTTAAGAAAAAACACTTACTTGAATGTAAATTTTATATGTACTTACATCCCTAATACATATATACAACAACAAATAGGGGACACACACAAAAACCACAACACCCCACAAAAACCCCCAAAACACACACATGTATGTTTATATTACAATACAATACATATATATATAAAAATTTTATTATATTATTATATAATATATAATATAAAATATATTTTATATATATATATATATATATTTTATATATATATAGTTAGATAGATAGATAGATGTAGATAGATAGATAGAAAAGAAGATATAGATATAATAATATTTTTATATATATATATACATTATAAAATTATATATTATATATATTTTAATATTATTTTAATATATATATATAAAACATCCCAAAACACACACACACACACAACAAAAAACACACACCCACACCATATAATATATATATTATATATATATATATATAATATTATATAATATTATTATATTTTAACATATATTTTTATAATTTTCTTATAATAAATATAAAATATATATATATATTTTAAGGGTATATATATAATTTTAATATATATATATATATTTATTTTATATATATAATATATATATATGTATATTTATGTATAAAATATATATATATATATATATATATATAAAAACATAAAAAAAAAGGGAGAGAGAGAGAGAGAGGGGAGGGGAGAGAGAAACATAGATAATTGTATATTTATTAAAAAATTTATAAAAATTTAAAAGTATAAACATCTCCCCTTTGAATATTGTAATAAATATATATATTTTATAATAATTTTATATATATATATATATTATTTATATTATATAATGTTAATATATAAAGTAAAAATAGTTAAATTTTATTTTATATATTTTAATATATTATAATATATATATATTATTATATAAAATGTATATGTATTATATAATATATATTTTATATAATATAAAATTTTTAGATATATTTTATGTATATGTATTGTATATATATATTATTATATAATTATATATATAATATATTATATAATATATAATAAATATATTATATTATATAAAAATTTTCTATAAAGAGAGAGAGAGAGAGGAGAAGAGAAAAATTTACAAGAAAAATTGTATATTATTCAAATTTAAATAGAAATATGTAAAAAACATCTGCCTTTGAATATGTATATAATATTTTATTATTATATAATAATATATATATATAATAATATTATAATAGGGTAATATTTTATATATTATATATTATATAAATATAAAATATATATTTTATATATATTATATATATATATATATTGTGTTCAAAAAAGCCCAGTGGCAGGCGGGGGGGAAACACCCCCTTTACCCAAAAATTCCCCAAGATCCCACAGTCAAACCCAACCTAATCGAAAGCACAAACACTTCCATTTTCTTTAACATGTCTGGAGAGTCTTTATCAGTTTGAGACTTTAGTGGTGGGTATGTGTCTTTTGTCCTTTTCTTGGAATGGATGCATACACGTAAATGTGGGTTTTTCGGGTATGGGGATTGGGTGTATTTTTGTAGTTTATATATGTATATATAATAAAATATATAATTATATATAAAATTAAAATTATATCACAAACCCAAAACCCCCAAAACCACACACACACACCCAAACACACACACACAACAAAAAAACACACAACAATTATAAAATATATATATATATAATTTATATATATTATATTATATATATAAAATATTAATATATATTCTATATATATATAATATTTTTTAAAATTTTATGTTTGTTATATTTTAAAATAATATAATATATATATATATATTATAAATATATTTTAAAATATATTAATACACATATTTAGCACAGATGTGCATAATATATATTTTATATATATATAAAATATATATACATTATATAAAAATATATAAATAAATTTTATATAATATAACAAATTTTTATTTTTAAAAATAATTTTATAAAATTTAATATATATTATAAATATAAATATATATATATATAAATCTGTAATGTTTTAAAACAAATATATATTTTAATATATATATATATTAAATAAATATAATATATATATAGTATATATATATACATATTTGGATATAAAAGGAAAATTTTAAAATATTATATATATATTATATATATTTTATAATAAAATATATATATATATAATATATTTTTTATTTAATAATATATATATATTATATATATAATATATTTTTAATATATATATATATATATTTTTTAACAGTTCCGGGGGGAAAGGGGCAAGGCAAACCCCCCGCTCAAATTTGCCAAAAAAAAATCGGGAAGCCCATGATTCCCAAAGGGGCCGCGGGGGCCCGAATGGTTAGAGCGTCGGACCCCAAGCTTCACGAGGGAAAATTGTTTTCGAGGG
Organism: Penaeus monodon; assembly: GCF_015228065.2. Taxonomy (NCBI): domain Eukaryota; kingdom Metazoa; phylum Arthropoda; class Malacostraca; order Decapoda; family Penaeidae; genus Penaeus; species Penaeus monodon. Next base: position 9,157 of record NW_023663754.1, on the reverse strand, counting down.
ATCGAGTCCCCCGACCCCCGCGGTTTTTTCCCCTTGGGCAAGGAACTTCCCCTCGATTGCCTTTCAAAACCAATGGGTGGGTAAAACCCGCCAAAAATCAGGTTTTTGGTTCCCAAACCCCGGGTAAAATAAGAGAGAGAATGATTACCTAAAAAAGGGAACACCGGCACTCTCCGTTGGGAAAAGGAACCCGGGGACCCACACGTACTCACTCCCAAAAGCATAAAAAACGTGGAAAAAAAACAATTTGGGATATGCTGTGACCACCCGGGGGCCAGACATGAAAACCCACCGTTTAAAAGATGGTGAAACAGATATATATGTATGTATAAAATTATATATTTAAAATATATATATATATATATATATAGAAAATATAACTAATTTATTTTAATGTGTATATAATATATAATTTTATATTAATATATATATATATATTATATTATATATATATAAAATGGTCTACCCCCTCCCTTCTAGGTTCAGTTTAGTCCCTGGGCGAAGGATTGTGAGGACAAGGTGTTTCCCCTGTTATATGTAATATATATATAATATATATAATATATATATATATTATATATATATATATTTTTATAGTATATATATGGGGGGCGGTGGCCCAATGGGTTTGAGGACGGATCAAGACTGTCAGAAGTAATCTGAGTTCGGAAAGGGGTTTGAGTCACCGGATGGCGCGTTGGGTTTTCCCCTTTGGGGAAAGGGGAAATTCACCCCGATTGCCCCCCTAGCCCCTGGGGCCAAGCCAGCCCAAGTCAGTGCCCGGGTAAAAAGAGATGGTGACTCATAAAAAACACCGGGGGGAAAAGGGAATGGCAAAAACCCCCGCTCTAAATTGCCAAAGAAAAAAACTGGAAGCCCTGATGCAAGGCCCCGGTGGGGGCCCTGGGTTTGAGCATGGACTCAAGATGTCCGACGGCAATTGATTCGGGGTTTGAGTCCCCGGCCCGGGGCCTTTCCCTTGGGAAAAAAATTCACCCCGATTGCCTACCTAGCCACGGGGGGCCCAAACCAGCCAAAACAGGGCCCGGGCCCAAGCCCGGGGTTTAAAAAAGGGGAGAATGATTTCCTTAAAAGGGAACACGGGGACTCCCGTGGAAAGGGAAATGGAGACCCCCACCCCGTTCCACCCAAGGCATCACAAAATGAAAAATACAATTTAAATTTCAGCGTGACCCCGGGGGCTCAGACAGAAACCCACCGTTAAAAGGGAAAAAAAATATATAATATTATATAAAATAATATATATATATATAATTTTATTGCAACATAAAAATACATAAATATATTTATATATATATATATATAATTTTTATATATATAATATATACATATATATATATATTTTATATATATTTTATATTTTATAATTTTTATATAGAAATATATTATATATTATATATATATATATATATTGCATATGTGGACACAACACAAAACACATACACCACACACAACGCCTATGATAAGTTTTAAAATTTTATACGTAAATAAAATAAAATATTTGTGGGATAAGGGCCCAAAATAATATATATATATATATATAAAATATATATATATATTTTATATATATAATATATATATAATATACATATATATATATATATATATATAATATTTTTTAAAATATATATTTTATATAATTATAATATATATAATATATTATATATATTATATTGTGTGGTGTTTTGTGGGGGTGTGTGTGTGGGTGTGTGGTTGTGTGTGGTGGGTGTTTTTTTGGTGTGTTGGGGGTTTGTTTTGTATGTTTTTTTTTTTTTTTTTTTTTTTTTTTTTATTATATATAGATATAATATAATATAATTTTTTTTTTTATATATATATTATATAATTAAAAATGGGGTGTGTGTGGGTGTGTGTGGGGTGGGGGGTGTGTGGGTGGGTTTGGGATGTACAAAATATAGGGGGTGTGTGTGGGTGTGTGTGTGGTGTGGGGTGTGTGTGTGTGGTGTGGGTGTGTGGTGGTGTGTGTGGGATAACTACATATATATAATTTATATATAGAATTTTTATATATATAATAAATTAAAATATATATAAATATATAAAATAAATATAATTTAAAATATATATTATATATATTATATATATATATATTAGAAATATAATAATATAAAATATAAAATTATATATGTAGAATACAGGCACCGACACACGCACACACACACACACACACACACACCACCCCCACACAAACACACACACACACACACAACACATAATATTTTACAACAAAAAAACCAAACCCCACACACACACACAACACACACCCCACCCAAAACAATTAATATATAATTAATAATATATAATAATATTAATATATATATATATATATTAATACATACAAAAACACCACACACATATAGGGCGTACAAACCCCAACACACACACACACACCCCAAAACACAAACACACCACACAACACACAACCCAACACAAAACACATTTTAAAATATATATATATAATTTATTTTATTATAATAATATATAAAAAATTTTAATGTTAATATTTTATTTTAAAAATTTTATATATGTATATATTTTTATAATATATAGATATATAAAATAATATATAATATATGGGATTTTAAATATTTTATAATATATATATAAAATATAATTTTAAAAATATATTATGCGTATATATATATATAATAATATATATATATATTATATATATAAATATATATATATATATATATATATGTTTAAAACATATATACCCCCAAAAATATTTATGTATATATATTTTCGTAATATTTTTAATTTCTTTACCCTAGGTGTGTGTGTGTGTGTATGTGTGTGTGATGTGGGCCCCATATGCAAATAATATATATATATATTTTATATATTAGTATATATATATTTAATATATATAATTATATATATTTAAATTTTAATATATGTATATAAATATAAAAATATAATATATATATAAAAATTTTATTTTTATATATATTAAAAGTATTATTGTATGAAAAATAATTTTATAATATTATATATTAAATATTAAAATATATATATATATTTCTTTCTTTTAACGGGAGGTTAGGGCTGAGCCGCCGTGGTTACAGATGAATTAATTTTTAGTTTTATGTTGTGATGCTCTTGGAGTGAGTACGTGGTTGGGTCTCAAATTCCTTTTTAGGAGGTGCCGGGGACCTTTTAAGGGAATCATTTCTATTTTTATCCCCGGGTTGGGGGCCGGCACTGGGCTTGGGTGGGTTGGCCACCCCGTTGGGTAGGTAGGGAATCGAGGTGAAGTTCCTTTCCCAAAGGGGAAAACGCGCCGGCCCGGGGACTTTGAAACCCCCGAAAATCAGGGGTTTCCGTCGTGGGCAGTTTTTGAGTCCGATTTCTTAACCATTTGGCCACCGCGGGGCCCTTGACGATCATGGGCTTCCGATTTTTTTTTGGCAATTTAGGCGGTGGTTTGCCATTGCTTCCGCCCCTGTTTTTATCGAGTCACCACTCTATTTTCCCGGACGACTTGGGGGTGGCTTGGCCACCCAGTGGCTAGGAGGCAAAACGAGGGAAGTTCCTTGGCCCCAAGGGGAAAAAAACGCGCCAGCCGGTGACTCGAAAAACCCCCGAAATCAGATTACTGTCGTGGGCAGTCTTGAGGCCGTCGCTTAACCATTCGGCCCCCGCGGCCCCCAAAATATATACTATATATATATATATATATTATATAAAAAATATATATTATATATATATATATATTTTATAATTTCAAATAAATGGGCAACAAACCCGGTTTCCCCACAATCCTTTGCCAGGGACTGATGACTAGAAGGGAGCGGGTAGGACCCCTTAAAAAAATATTTATATATATATATAATAATATATCTTTTATATATATATCTAATATTTAAACACATGTAAAATTTCATAAAGTTTTATGTATATTAAAATAATATATATTATATATATTATTATATATTATAAAAATACATAATTACTGTATATCCCATCATAAAATTTAAAGGTAGGGTTCCAAAGTTGAGCCGCCGTGGTCCCAGCAGATACTCAAATTTCCGTTTTTCACGTTGTGATGCTCTTGGAGGGGAGTAGTGGTAGGGTTTCCCCCTTTTCCCTTTTCCCCGGAGGGGTGCCGGTGTTAAATTTTTTTGGTTTTAAACATTTTTCTCTATTTTTATCCCCGGGGTTGGAAACCCCGCACTGACTTGAGCTGGCTTAGCCACCCCGTGGGTTGGCAGGCCCAAACGAGGGGAAGTTCCTTGGCCCCAAAAAAAAAAACGCGGCGGTCGGTGACTCGATCCCCCGAAATCAGTTGGGCCCCTTTGGAAAAGTTTGAGTCCGGGCGCTAAACCCCTTTGGCCACCGCGGGCCTTTGGAATCATGGGCTTCCATGAATTTTTTTTGGCAATTTAGAGCGGTGGTTTGCATTTCCTTCCCCCCGGTTTCTGATATATATATAATTAAAAATATATAATTAATATATATAATATTTAAATATATGTAAATTTTTTATATATATTAAAATATAATATAACATATATAATATTATATATAATATATATATATACAATATATAAATAGTATAATTTTATAAATATATATATATAAAATTAAAATATATTAATATATATATATATAATAATATTATATATATTATTATTATTTAAAATTTTTATAATAATATCTTTTATATATATTTATTATATATATATATAAATTTTATATTATATATAAATATTATATATGCACACTTGTGCAAATATTGTATTATATATATAAAATATTATATTATATAATATATTATATATATATATTATAATACAAACATAAATATATATAATATATAATTATATATATATATACATATATATATATATATATAATATATATATAAATAATATTATTATATATATATATGTGTGTTGTGTGTGTGGTGTTTGTGGGGGTGTGTGTTGTGGGGTGTTGTGTTTGTGTATATATTATATATATATATTAATATTATATATATATTATATACATAAACATACTACAAAAATACACCCAATACAGCATACCGAACACAACACACATTTACGTGTAGAACCATTTAAAAAAACGGACAAACGCACACAAACCCCCCACAAAAGGGTCGCTGATAAAGACTCGCCAGACATGTTAAAAAAGGACAGTGATTAGTGCTTTCGATTAGGTGGGGGACTTGGGTCTTGGGAAGTGTTGGGTAAAGGGGCTGTCCCCTCCGCATCCCTCTGGTTTTTAGAAAAACGAATAATAATAAATAATATATTATATATATTTTAAAATATAAATAATATAATATATATATAATATATATATATATATATATATATATATATATATATATATATATATATTATATATACATATTCAAAGGCAGATTTTTATACATATTTTTTAAAAATTTGAAAAAATTCAATTACATGTTTTATCTTTTCCCCCTTCTCTCTCTCTCTTTTTATGATATTTATATATTATAATATATATATAATATATATATAATCTTATATATATAAATTATATTATAATATATATATATAAAACTAACATATATATATTATATATAATTATATAATATATATATATATATATATACTTACAATTATATATATTATTATATATTATATATTTTATAATTATATATATATTATAAATTTATACATATATATAATAAAACAAATAATTTATATATATTATATAAAATATATATAAAATATAAAAATATATAATTTTATACAATATTCAAAGGCAATTTTATACATTTTTTTAAATTTGAATAAAATAAAATTTATGTATTATCTCTCTCTCCCCTCTCTCCCTCTCTTTTATAATTGTTTATATATAATATATTATATAATAATATATATATTATATATTTTAAAAATATATTAAAAAAATAAATATACATATATATTATATATATATATTATTATTATAAATATTAATATATTTATTTATATATAATATAATTATATATTATATATATATTTTAATATATATAATATATAGTGTTGTTGTGTGTGTGTGTGTGTGGTGTGTGTGTGTGTTGTATATTATATATATTAATATTATATTATATTTTTTTTAATTATATATATATATATTATTATATATATATATATTAGTAATCTATATCTATCTATCTATTTTTATCTATCATCTACTACTATCTATCATATATATTAATATTATATATTATAATTATATATTTATAATATTATTATATATTATAATATATATATATATTTTTAATATTATATGATATTATATATATGACATACTGTGTGTGTGTGTGGTTGTGTGTGTGTTTTTCTGTGTTGTCCTATATTATGTATGTATTAGTTTTTATGTAGTAAGTACATAAAAATTCCCCTTTCAAAAAGGTTGCTTCGTATTTTATTTGTATAGTGTGCACATTTCTTACTACACTCCCCCAAAAGCACGACACACACACACAACCCCACACACACACACACACCACACACACCCACCACCCCCACACAAGTGCACTCTTACTTTTTTTTATTTTATTTCCTCTCAACACCATGCACCACACACACCCTACACACAAACAAACAAAACCATATACACAACAACAAAAACACACACACACACACACCACAC
>NW_023663753.1:12500-14594 GCF_015228065.2 Penaeus monodon | reverse complement strand
TTAAACCCGGAATCCCAAGGCTTATATCTTTGCAAGAGCCTTTGGCGCCCCCGACTTCTCTCATGGCCACAGGACAACACCGACCTTAACTATTCTGGTGCACCCAAGAATAAATAAAGTGCTTTCTTGATATACTGCTTACTGTTTGTACTTTTTACGCCCCGTATAAGATTTAAAAAAAACCATGACACGGGTTCAGAACCCCTTACCTCCTTTTCTTCCGCCTAGACGCTGTCGGGGGGGGGGGAGGATCTGTAAAAAAAGGGGCCTCTCGTCGAACGGCCAGCTACGGGTACTCTCTTCCTCTCCAGGGCATTTGCTTATAGTATGAGGCTTCTTTCCGTAGCCAGAACCTGGACGAAGACTCCGATAGGGAACTCCTGCGGGAAAAACGAATTGGGAGGGGACGTACCGAGCCTTTTATTTTCTATGCAGTATTTAATGGCGATACAGACAGACCCTTGTAAAATAGTGTGTGATGCAGTTTTAACACAATTTTGTTTGAATTGATTTTGTATTTTGCTCATGCCACTTAATTAAATATACATTTTATGTGCTGTTTCCTTTGCCGTGTATTTTTTTTAACAAAGATTTGTGCCCAGGCTCTTTGATCTTTATATATCTGTAAAAAATTTCCCAAGAGCAAGATTTATCCCCGACCCACCATGCCTTCGGAGAGTGCTTACCGCTCGGCCCGCTCCGTTGGTAATTTTGATTTAAAGATAAAAATTCAGATGAATAAATTAATTGACTTGCCTAATTAGTCAAAGATCACTACAAGATCGCTACGGCTCCCCCACACACCACATATATATCTCCCCTCCTCTCTTTTTCTGTCTCTCTCTCTCTCTCCTCTCTCTCCTTTTCTCTCTTTCCTCCTCAATATATATATATATTATATTATTATATAATATATTATATTAATTATATATATTATAATTTTAAATTTTTATAAATAATAATATTATATAATATAATTATGTGTGTGTGTGTGTGTGTGTGGGGTTGTGTGTGTGTGTGTGTGTGTGTGTGTGTGTGTTTTGTATGTGTGTGTGTTAGAAGAGAGAGAGAGAGAGGAAGAGAGGGGAAAGGAGGGAGAGGGGAAGAGAGAAGAGAGAGAGGAGGGAGAGAAGGGGGGGGAGAGAGACAGAGGGGAGAGAGATAGAAGGGAGGGAGGAAGAGAGAGAGGGGAGAGAGGGGGGGGGTAGAGAGAGAGAAGCAGGGGGGAAGTGAGAGAGGGGGGGAGGGAAGAGAGAGAAGAGGGAGAGAGGAAAAGAGGAGAGGAACCAGGAAAGGAGAGATTGAGAGGGGAGGAGAGAGAGAGGAGAGAAAAGAGGACAACGAGCGGACCGAAAGAGAAGAGTAGGATTTGTGGGTTGGCAGTTGGAGAGAGAAGGAGAGAAAGTGGGGGAGAGAGGGGAAGAGATGAGAGGGTGGGATAGGGGGGGGACAGGACGAGAGAGCTAGAAGAAAGGCGAGGAGAAGAAGAGCGAGAAAATGACGGACAGGAGAGAGAAAACGAGGACAAGAAGAGAGCAATAAGAAGAGAGGGGAGAAAGGAGAGAGAGGGTACGAGAAGAGAGAGGCGGGGAGAGGGGAGATAAAAATTTATAAAATATTATATAATATTTATATATTATTTTATAAATTAATATATTATAAATTTTATATATATTATATATATCATTTTTATTTTTAAAATCTATATTATTATTTATACCCCCAACACCCTATAAAATTATCCCCCCTATTATATATTATAATATATTTTTAAAAATTATTTTTTATATATATTATAAATATATAAAAAATATATATATATATAAAACTATATTATATTTTTTAAATATATATATATATATTATTATAATAATATATTATTATCTTAATTATACTTTAAAAATATAAAAAATTTTTAATATAATATATATTATATTTTTAAAATTTGGATAGTGGGATAGATAAATGATAAAAAGATAAAAGAAGATATAGATTTTGCATATTTTTTTAATTCTACTTTAACAATATATATATATATAATAATTTTATATATTATATATTATATTATAAAAATTTTTTAATTAAATATATTAT
>NW_023663752.1:10000-14596 GCF_015228065.2 Penaeus monodon | reverse complement strand
TGGTTCCTTTTGGAACTGTGTCAAACTATTTGACTGTTTATCCCCTTTTTTTGCTCCCCCCTTCTTTCGTTTCCCGTTTTCCCCCCCCCCCTTTCTCCTCTCTCTTTCCCTTTCCCATCCTTCCCTCCCCCCTTTCCCCACTTTTCCTTCCAATATTCCTCTCCCACTTCCTTTTCCCTCTCCCTCTCTCCCCCTCTCTCTTTCCCTCTCCTTTTTCCCCCTTCCCTTTCCCTTTCCCTTCCTCCACCTTCACCCCTTTTCCCTTCCCTGCCCCTCCCCCCTTCCCTCTCCTTTCCTCTCTCCCCCCCTTTCCACTTTCCCTTTCCTTTCCCTCCCCATTCCCTTCCCTCTTTCCCCCCTTTCTCTCTCCCCCCTTTTCCCTCCCCCCCTTGCCTTACCTTTTCCTTTCCCTCTCCCTCTCCCCCCCTTTTTTCGTTTTCTTCCTCCCCCCCCCCCTTGCTTTCCCTTCCCTTTCCCCTCTATCTCTCCCTCTCCCCCCCCCCCTTTCGGTTTTCTTCCCCCTCTTCTCCCCTCCCACCTTCCTTTTTTTTTCCCCTTCCCCCTCCCCCCTTTCCCAAAATTTCCTTCCCCCCTCCCCCCTTCCATTTCCCTTCCTCTCTCTCCTCCTTTCTCTCCCCCATTCCTCCCCCCCCCCCTTTGTCTTCCTTTACCTCTTCCTCTCATCGCCTAACCATCATATCCTCCTCCCCATATTTTGAAACCCAACATTTTTTCTCTCCCCCAAAAATGCAGGTCGACACCCCAAACGCTGCAAAGAGGATAGAACCCAAAGAAGACCCTGCTGCACGTTCGACCCCCAAAAGATCGACCCAACGCCACGGTACCGCTTTAAGGGAAAGAGCGGGTCAGCCACCATGTTCAAGCGCAAGCAGAAGATCCGAGAGGACGCCCAGCGCGGGAAACCTGAAGACGGCACTCAGGCAGCAGGCAGAGGCGGGGCTGGGGAAGGATTTTTTTCAAGGACAAGCAGACAAGGAGCAGAAGGAACAGCCTACCGTCCTCGACCGGGTTCAAACCAAAGGCGGCGAAAAAAAAATAACATCACGAGGGATCGTAGTGGAGAGATTTATTATATTATTATTATTTTACTACTGTATCTTTATTGTAATTAATCATTATTATGAGAGTGTTTTCTATGAAACATGTCTCAAACATTGTAAAATTGAACTTTGAAAAAATATTACATTTTTCTTATTTGAAGAAATTTATTGTAGTAAGTATCCTTTGTAGGGGCACATCTAATATCTTTTCCTAAATAAAGTTGCCTTTTTTTTATACCCAGTTCAGATAATATTCAGATACTAACTAATATGTAGAGTAGGTCTGCCTAAGAATTTTGAGGGATATCAAGACCAATTGAAAATTGCCAAGATGCACTTTTGCACACAGAAAACGCATTTATGTTTGTGTACGTGTGAGTGTTTGAGTAGCTGTTCAAGTGTTCAAGAGAGAGAGAGAGAGAAAAAAAGGGAGAAGGTGAAGGAATAGAGTCATAGAAAAAAGAATAAGGCACAGATAGCTTTACAGCAACGACAAAGGAGAAAGGAAAAGGAAAGCGAGAGAGGAAGAGAACGAAAGAACACACAGCTTGATACGATGGCCCCCCCCGCGTCTCGCAGTGGGCGTCTCGTTCCCGAAATCCGCGTCTAAAATTTACATTACTAATAGCTCCCTGATTTACTCCCTCCGACCTTGCCTGGCATATTAATACTCTGACTCTCAGTATGCAAAAATGAGTAAAACCACATAAAAGGCTATTCATTATTGAGGTACAGCTGTTTTCGAGAAATTATTCATGTGAAAGGTGAGTGAGTGAGAAAAAAAAACGGGAGGAAAAAAAGAAAAGAAAAGCAAAAAACCTTTAAAAATTACTTTAAACTGTAATAAAGAGATGAAAGTCGCAGTAATTAATTGTGAAGTATAGAATAACCTATTGAACAGAGTATGGATGCAAAGGATAAAAAGTGAAAAAAACAAGTGCTTTACAACAACGATAAGGGTAAACACGTAAAAAAAAAAAAAAAATGGTGAATTCACCTTTTCCTCCACCGGTAGCGTGATTTTGCAGCTTAAAAAAAACTCTACAATGGCTTTCTCACATAATACCACGCACTCTCTTAATTTCCCGGGTCCCTCTCGGGTCCTTAACTCTATGTCTGCGTATCTCAAACTTAAGCTAATTAAAAGTTTTCGAAAAGTCGGGGAATAGTTCGTATATTTTCGAGCTTACTAATAAGACCAATTCCTTCGGGTTTCCCCCCTTCCCTTTCTTCACATTCTTCCTTGCGTCTTCCCTCTTCTCCCTCCTTTTCCATCCTTCTCCCCCTCCTTCCCCTCCCTTCCTCTCCCCCTCCTTTCCCCCGCTCCCTCCCCCGTCCCACCCTCGTAAATTCAAATTCTTTGGGACTTTGGGGCGGTAAGTGATAGTTTACGCTTAGCCCCTCCCCCAAAAACTCTCTCTCTCCTTCTCTCTCTCTCTCTCTCTCTCTCCCCTCTCTCCTTCTCTCTCTCTCCCCCTCTCTCTCCTCTCTCTCTCCCCTCTCTCTCTCTCCTCCCTTCTTCTCCCTCTCTCTCTCCACTCTCTCTCTCTCTCTCTCTCTCTCTCCCCTCTCCTCTCCCTCTCTCTCTTTTCTCTCTCTCTCTCTCTCTCTTCTCTACTTTCCAACAGATAGTATGTCACACCAACGATATCCATTGTATCAAATGGAATCAAACCCCAAACCTAACCTAACCCTCTCTGTCTATGTCTTTCTCACTCACTCACTCTCTCTCTCTCGGTCTGTGTGTCTCTCTCTCTCACTCTCTCTCTGTCTATGTCTCTCCCCTCTCCCTCCCTCTCTCTCTCTCTCTCTCTCTCTCTCTCTCTCTCTCTCTCTCTCTCTCTTCTCTCTCTTTCTCACTCACTCACTCTCTCTCTCTGTCTCTCTCTCCTCTCACTCTCTCTGTCTACGTCTCTCTCCTCTCCATCTATCTATCAATTTATCTTTCTCCCTTTCAATCCTCTCGCTTTCTCTTTCAATCTCTATCGGGACTTTTTGTCTATGTCTATGTGCATGACTAGCTGCCTGTCTGATAGATGGGCAGAAAGATAGATAGGTTAAAGTTAGATATACTGACAGACAGACAGAGAAATGGGCGGGTAGGTGGATAGATGGGTAGATAGATAAATAGATAGAGAGACAGACAGACAGACAGACGGACGGGACGGACGGACGGACAGACTGACAGATAGGTGGTAGGTACGTTGGTAGGTGGATATTTTAGAGATGGGGAAAAAATACTGAGAAAGATATATATACATTATATATATTATATATATATATATATAATATAATTATATATATATATTATATATATATATTATATATATATATATATATATATATATATATAGAAAGAGAGAGAGAGAGAGGAGAGAGAGAGGGGGAGGGAGGGAGAGAGAGAGAGAGAGAGAGAGAGAGAGAGAGAGAGAGAGAGAGAGAAGAGAGAGGAGAGAGAGCGAGAGCGAGAGCGAGAAAGAAAGAGAGCGAGATGGGCGAAAGAGCTATTTGCGTCTATTCTTAAAGGGGTTTGTTTGGCTTTTAGCCCCGGGAATATATGGCCCTTTTAAAAGAGATTGCCACGATATTAAAAAGGACGCCATATAACAGGCAACATAACCCGGAACGGGCGCGTCATAAGGGCGAACGCAACAAAAGCAGGACGCGAAAAAGAGAGGCTCTGGTGTCTAGCATATACATACATACCTGCCTTTTGAACACAAACACAATCACAATAAGAAATGAAAATGACTCATCAGGACAATAATGAACCGAATGGATCCACTACGATTTATTATTCGTCTGACACACCCCACACATATATTCTGTGTGCGAGTGTATGTTTGTGTGTGTGTGTGTGTGAGTGTATGTTTGTGTGTGTGTGTGTGTTTGTGTGTGAGTGTGTGTGTGTGTGTGTGTGTGTGTATGTGTGGTGTGTGTGTGTGTGTTTTTTGTGTGCGCGCGCGTGTTTGTGTGCGCTTTTCGTGCGTGCGTTCGTGCATGCGTGGCGTGTGTGTTCGTGTGTGTGTGTGTGTATGACCTAAATCCAATCGAAAATTTTAGTCGTAATTCTACTTCTGACTTATAGAAAAAAAACAAACAAACAAAAAATAATGTAATGGGGCAAACGCATCCTATTCCTTTTAACTTTCTGAACGAAATGAGACTTTTTTTATCGTCTTCATCAAAAAATAGAGGAAATTATTGTTTTCATTTTACTTTTGACCCCTCCCCCACTCGTCGTCTGGTTATACCTACATCTCGTCTTTAAAAATCCCAATACGAAGCATAAGTTATGTAAAGAATGGAAAGGACTTTAAAGGTGTAATTATTTCTTTTATTGTGATTTTCATGAAATTATTATTCTTTTACGCGTGCTTAACCTTCATAAAAAAAAATAATAATAAAAAATAAAAAAAATAAAAAAAAAGTGGGTTATTTATTTTTCATCTTACATTTTTTATATCTCCCCATCGGGAATCCCCAAAAGCAATATTATCTACCCCACAATAAAGGATCATAAACTCTAAACACA
>NW_023663752.1:0-7500 GCF_015228065.2 Penaeus monodon | reverse complement strand
ATATATATATATATATATATGCATATGTATATATGTGTTGTGTGTATGTATATGTTATGTATATATGTATTATATATATTATATATGTATGTGTGTGTGTGTACACACACCCACTGTGGCCGCCGAAACGCCTATGATTTGTCAATGGGTGTGGGGTGACTGATACCACTGCGTAGCACTCGCTTAAGGTTTATTCAGTAGCGGTCCAAAACCCGTTAATTAAAACATCGATTATAGGAATGTGTGCATACAATACATAAAACCCCTAATAACAATATATATTAGATTATAAAAATAAAGAACTTCTAAAAATACTGGATACATACCATTGCGGGAAAATCAGAATATCAGCTATTCCAGTATGCTATGGGCGTCTTGACGGCACGGGGTTCTCCTCGAACTGCCCTCACCCTTTTAAAAATACATATGCTACGACGTCAAGTAACATTCTACTTCATATGTTATACATTAGTTGGGTCACGACCCCACTATCTTCCAGCATCGATCACATGAAGAGCCACCATCACTTCCTAGGGGACGACCCCTCAAAAAAACAAGTTCTGACAGGTCAGCTCTTATGGCTGATACGGACCATGTGTTGACCCGGCGGTCACAGCCGACCCAGGCCTCCTCGAGGAGGTTGTGACACAGAAGATGAATTTTATACAAAACAACCTCTCCGATTGCAGTGTTACAGAATAATGATATCAAATATATTACACCATAAATTCAGTATGTGATATACCACGGCGGCTACACTCCCCCCCTTTTCTCCACTTTTGAGCAACCAAATAAACCCGGGTTAGGATAATGATACTTCTAAGAGGCATAACTTCACTATGGGTCTGATGAGGATTCCAGAACTAGTCCGGACTTTGGTCTTTCTCACGAGTCTATCTTCCCCCGGCTATAGCCTCTGTCACCCCCCCTAGGGCCCCCCCTGATTCCTGGAGTATGTCGTTCGACAATGAGGACAAGGTCTCCTTCCTGAAGATTTCTGGATGGCTTTAAATGTTTCTGTCTCATCCTCAATGTGTTCAGGTATTCCTTTCCATCATCTCCGAAACCCATCTGCTAGGATTGTGCATGGATCCAGGCTCGCCCATATGTGTTGTCAAGTGAACATTGTCATTTGTCTGCATCTGGATACCATCTACATTCATCCTCAGGGCATGGTTAGGGGTTAAGCTTCTGGTTCTGTGACATCGCCCGGGATCGCAGTATGAGGGCGGCTATTCGTCCTTCAACTGCTTTGCCTGGTGAAAGGCCATTGCTTCATTCTCGACCCGATATCAAAGGCCATCTACATAGAAGTTCTCTTTTACATCTGCTAATTTGGTCTTAGATAGTGGGCCTTAGAAGAGCAAATGATGCACATGTGGGCTCCAAACACCTCCAAATAAGTGCACAGTCATGCGATATCTTTCGGCCTCGCAGAGAAATCCCCCTTTTTTGGCCACCACAAGAACCTTAGAACATCATGATCCCTTGGGGTGACCTTTACCTGGTGAAACATAGCCTTGATATCAGCAGCTACTGCAATTCTTCTTTCTCTAAACCGGAGCAGTATGCCCAGCAGGGCATTCATCCAAATCTGAGCCTTGCATGACCCGTTAATTTAGGGTGGTGCCTTCAAAGGAAGCAGCACAGTCGGACACTATGTTATTTTCTCAGTTTTTTAGGATTGAATACCGGTGTGTGGTAGGTACCATGTCTTCCCTGGCGGGCCTACTACTCCCTTTGCCTGCTCAGCATGTCCTTCTTGAAGTAACTTCTCCTTTCTGCTACATATTTAGCCTTCAGGATTTCATCCCTTTGAAGACGTGTTTTCAAGCCAGCAAGTCGTCTTTTCACCATTATCCAATTGTCTGGAAGCTGGGGCTCAAATTTCCTTAAAGTGAATTGGGAATTCATGATGTCCTCAACCATGGTTCCCTCTTTGTCCCACAAATGTAGGACTTGATAATCCCTCCCCTGATCTTCCCTTTTCATCTGTTGCTCCTTTCCAAAGGGACATGGTAGTCGTGCTGCGGTACAGGGTACTTCACTTATGTAGGTCCTAAAATTTGTTGCTCGCAGTGACCATTAACCGCCCATCCTAATTTTGTCCTTGCAGCAAAGGTTCACCTCCTCTCCCCCTTCTGATCTCCAAGGGATAAGTGCTGAGGGAGCGTCCTTGCCCGTCAGTAACTCGACGCTCCAGTCTGGGGGATTTGCTGAGTAGAAACCGGGTCTCGTAGGTGTGGCCAGCGAGTGGTGTTCAATTGGCTCACTCTAGCTTTGATCAGACCTTCGGGAAGGAATCGAGGACGATCACCTGATGGAGTCGCATAGTGTATTCTTTCCTGTGTACAGTCCCCCTTTACCATGAGATCAACCGTTTTTGGTGTCCCTGGTAAGTTTCTGTGTCGTGTAGTAATCACCGTTGTCTCTCTTCTCTCCTTTGGCCGAAGCATTTCTACTACCTTGATGGAACAGAAAGAGCAGGGAAATACCGGAGTCCAGCAAGGGACATGTCTCAGCAGCTGTTACTATCACTTTTAACAATAGGGGGGGGGCACCTCGCTCCTTACAGCTTCCACCTGTGCTGTCGTTAAGCCCTCCTTCTTTGGCATCCCATACAGTGGGGAATGTACCTTTTCACCTTTGTATCGCAAAGGTCAAATAAGCGGTTCAGTTTACCTGTGGGTGCATAGGGTGCGAAGTACTTCTTGCTTAAACCGACTCCGGGGAGGGCCCAAAAACTCCTCAGGACTACTACCATTTAGCTTGGGAAGTTTTACTTGCAACATTTTTATTACCTCCACAAATGTTTTTTTTGTCAGCTCCTTGATCGGATGGTTTTGAGCGGGAGCGGTTCTTCGGGATTTGCGAATTTTTCGTTTGGGCCGGTGTGGCTATCATGGCACCATCATCACTTGAAGTTTCAGTAGTGCTGTGTTTTTTGAAATCGTTTAGATCTCCACTGTTTTTTTGTCGATGCTCGATGATTCTGATTCGTGTCTGAGCAGCTGTCCTCATCACTTGTGGATTCTGATGTAGTGCATTTCGTTGCCTTGATTTCCGTTTTTTTTTTTTTTTTTGTCATTGTCGTCCTTATGGCTTTCCTTCCTTGCAAGGGTTTTTCCAGAGTCCGTTTAATTCTTCTATAACATCACTCCATAGATGACGGGTCTGCCATGCGACTTTCCGAGTGAGGGTCACGCTGGCCAGAGCTGTCGATGGGGTAGGCTCGGGAACTTTCCTTCCCCCTATGTTCACTCACTGGACTAAGAGGAGTCCCTTCTCCGAATTAAAGTGGAGCAAACCGGGGACTTCCTTCCCCTTTTGATTCCCCTTTTGACATTCCAGGACCAAGAGGTGCAGAGGTGTTTCTTCACCCGTTCTTCCACCATCAGGTTCGCGATTTTCAGACTCTTTTATATCCTTGTCCGTCCACACCACATGTCTCTGCAGTGTCTATTTCCACCTCCATCCTTTCTTCGTCCACCCGACTATTTCTTGCGGGAGACGCATCTCCCGACATCTGATCAACACAGTGTGGGTGTCCTGTTTTTAGTCAATGAGTCCCGTGTGTTTTTTTTTAAATCTGCAAGAATGCAGCACCATGGGTTTTTTCACTCTGCAGGAATGCAGCACCGTGGGTATTTGACTCGCAAGAATGCAGCACCGTGGGTATTTGACTCTGCAGGGATGCAGCACCCTGATTTTTTTACTCTGCAGGGGTGCAGCACGTGGGTTTTTGACTCTGCAGGGATGCAGCACCGTGGGTTTTTGACTCTCAGGGATGCAGCACCGTGGGTTTTTTGGGCTCTGCAGGGATGCGCACCGTGGGTTTTTGACTCTGCACGAAGCAGCACCGTGGGTATTTGACTCTGCAAGAATTCAGCACCGTGGGTATTTGACTCTGCACGAATGCAGCACCGTGGGTATTTGACTCTGCAAGAATGCAGCACCGTGGGTATTTGACTCTGCAAAAATGCAGCACCGTGGGTATTGACTCTGCAAGAATGCAGCACCGTGTTTTTTTCACATCCTTAATCCACACTACACTGTGGGTTTTCAACTCCTTAATGGACACAACACTGTGGTTTTCAACTCCTAAAAGAACACAAAACGGGTTTTCAAATCCTTAATGAACACAACACAGTGGGCCTTTTCACTCCTTAATAAACACAACGCTGGGGGTTTTTAACTCCTTAATGAACACAACACTGTGGGGTTTTTAACTCCTTAATAAACACAACACTGTGGGCTTTTTAACTCCTTAATAAACACAAACACTGTGGGGTTTTTAAAATCCTTTTAAAGAAAACAACACTGTGGGCTTTTTAAATCCTTAATAAACACAACACTGTGGGCTTTTTAACTCCTTAATGAACACAACACTGTGGGCTTTTTAACTCCTTAATGAACACAACACTGTGGGCTTTTAGCTCATTAATAAACACAACACCATGGATTTTTACTGTACTGACCACCGCACACTGATTCAAACACATCACCCGATATCGCAATTTTTCCCCTTTTTTAGAGTGAAGCATTTCGCACGCAAGAACACCAACAGTGGGGGACGGACACTACGTCTGTTTTTCATTTTTCGTAATCCGTGCGTGTAGTTCCCGTAGAGTTTTGCTGACTGGTGGTTTTTCAGGATGTCCTCGTCCCGTGCTAGCAGCCGCCACGCGCTGCCCTTTTGCCTTCCGTCGCTGACAGGGATGTACTTCACCGCCGACTCCGTGTTAGGTCGTCTTGGTAATTAGCACCCTTTGCGTTTGACTGTGGCCGCCGAAGAACGCCTATGATTTGTCAATGGGTGTGGGGTGACTGATACCACTGCGTAGCCTCGCTTAAGGTTTATTCCTAGCGGTCAAACCCGTTTTATACATCGATTATAGGAATGTGTGCATACAATACATAAAACCACTAATAACAATATATATTAGATTATAAGATAAAGAACTTCCTACAATACTGGATACATACGCATTGCGGAAAAAGTTCAGAATATCAGCTGATTCCAGTATGCTATGGGCGTCTTGACGGCACGGAGGTCTCCTCGAACTGCCCTCACCCTTTAAACATACATATGCTACGACGTCAAGTAACATTCTACTTCATATGTTATACATTAGTTGGGTCACGACCCCACTATCTTCCAGCATCGATCACATGAAGAGCCACCATCACTTCCTAGGGGACGACCCCTCCCAAACAAACAAATTCTGACAGGTCAGCTCTTATGGCTGATACGGACCATGTGTTGACCCGGCGGTCACAGCCGACTAGGCCCCCTCGAGGGGGTTGTGACACAGAAAATGAATTTTATACAAAACAACCTCTCCGATTGCAGTGTTACAGAAAAGTGATATACAGAATATATGATACACATAATATGAAGTATGTGATATACCAGCGGCGGCTAAACCCACACACACCACACACACACACACACACACACACACACACACACACCACACACACAAAACACACACCACCACACACACACTCCCCTCTCTCTCTCCCTCTCTCTCTCTCTCCTCTCCCATCTTTTCCAACTAAGTCTGTCTTGCGTTGATTGTTTCCATTTGGCACCTAAATTTCATTATTTCCTCACGCCATCTTGTCATTGGTCTGGCCTTGGCCTCTTTATGTTTTCTATAGCCCAGTCTATTACTTCTTTGTCCATCTGTCGTCCTGTCTCCGACTATAGACCGGATCCCATGTCGCCCTCTCCGAAACTCTTAGGCTAATCCCAGCATCAACCCTTTTCCCTCCCTCTCTGGGCACTTATTAATTTCCTCTCCAGTAATTTGGGTTTTAGTCCCCTGTTTCTGAGCCGTAGGTCATAACTGGGAGGACGCCTGGTTAAAAACTTTTTTATAAACATAATGGCAAGGATCCTCTTAATATGCTGCTGTGTCTGCCGAAGGCGCTCCAGCCTAGACTGATGCGTCGCTCAATTTCCTCTTCGCTTGATGTGTTTGTCTGTACAAATTGGCCCTAGGTGTATTTTGTGTTTGTGTACTACCTTTAGCATTTCGCCTTGTACATGTATCTGTTCGAATTGAACTCTGCTGTTGAACATGACCTCAGTTGTATTTCAAATGCAGATTCGCCGAAGAGAACAATTTCTACAAATCTGAGATTGTTTAGGTATTCGCTCCTAAATTTTGTTAACCTTTCCGTTCAAGCTTCTTGACTGCTTCCTAAAGGCAAACTGTAAACAGTTTGGTGAGGTGGTATCGCCCTGTCTAACACTTTTTGTAATTGATATTTTATTGGTTTCCGTGTGGAGCTTGGTGGTTGCTGTCCCATCTTCGTATATATCTTCCAACATTTTACAATATATCTCCTCTACCTCCCTGTCTTCTAGTACTGCTGGTATTTGTACAGAGGCTTTCGTGTATATTTTATATATATATATATATATATATATATATTATATATAATATATAATATATATATATATATATATATATATGCACACACACACACACACACACACACAACACACACACACACACACACACACACCACACACATAAGCCACACACACCACACACACATATATACACACACAAACACACACACACACACACACACACACACACACACACACACACACACACACACACACACGTATTTATGAGTGTGTGTGTGTATGGACCAGTGGACTATTGACTGGGTTGTACTTGACTGCGTGTGCTTGCTTTTGTAAATACTTGCGATCAATACATTTAAAAAGAAGCCAAAATAAGAAAGAGAAAATGGGACTGTGTCCTTTTGATCTTTGTGTACATGGCAGTGCGTTTGTGTTTGTCATCATCAGTATATATATATATATTGAAAAGCCAATACACAGTGCATATACGGAAAATCGACCTTTTATATAAGAAAATATTGACATAGAAAAATGTCAGATATGTAACAGTAGAATTGGTCCGAATATTTGCTTTCGAATTCGCAGCTGCGAATATTTGCTATATGTTTTTGAGTGATCGCGAATATGCTAATGCTAATAATATTTTCCTTAACAAAAAAAGAAAAGAATAAAAATGTTTACGGCTACGTCTTACTCATTTTAATTATTCAGTTTTCTATATCGAACTCTTACAATAGGTTCAAGATTAATTCGGTAAACGAAATAGCAATCAGAGGCCTGTAAATGATGCAGAACAACGAAGATATTCATACAATTCAGTTACAGGATTTAGCAATCATATAAGACCGGTACTTGAACTTTGGAAAATTAATTGCACTGGAATATTCGAGACTCGCATTTGCGTACATTCGTTCTGTTTCTAATATACAGCATATATCTACCAAGAAAAAAACACTATGTATAAACTGTCTCTCCACACGCGTGTGTGTATGTGTGTATGTATGTGCGTGTGTGTAAACGTATGATATACGTATGTAAGTACGGATACAAGTACGCGTGTATATATGCAAGACCACGCGTGTGTGCACATAGGCCATGTAAGACGGACAGAACCC
>NW_023663751.1:10000-12500 GCF_015228065.2 Penaeus monodon | reverse complement strand
CCGAGCTGGCTACGAGATGTCTGTCGGCCCCATGGCTCGGAGCTATCCCAGCAGCGAGAATAGCCCTTCTCCGGGACTTTGCTAGGCCCCAGAAAATGAGGATCTCTGGCTCCTGGTACCAGCGCTCCAACTCGCATCGCTGGACTTGGTACAGCGATACGGGTACAGTGGCCAAGGAGATCGACCACATTCTTGTCAGCACGCGATGGAGGATCCTCCAGAACTGCAGGGTTTACCGGAGTGCTGAGTTCTGTGGCACCGACCATAGGCTGCTTGTGGCTACCCTGCGGGGTCCACTTCAAAATCCCCGTCCCTCCAGTGGCCACCCTAAGGTGTTCACTTGGACAGACAAGGGAGGAGGAGTGTGCCCGTGGGTTCCCCACGGCAGTCTCTGATCGATTCTCAGAAACCAGCAACCGACGGATCCATTTGCTCTGTGGAGTCCTTCAAGCGCGTAACACTCGAAGCAGCTCAGGAGTCCATTGGCGTACGCCCAAGGACATTGCTGAGAAGGGACAAGGAACAGTTCATCAGGAATCTTGCTGAGGAGGTCGAAGGCCATTTCTTGGTAAATGACCTTCCCCCTGCCTACCAAGCCCTGAGAAAACTGAACCCTAAGCCCTCCTCACAGATGACTGCAGTCCGATCAGCGGATGGACGGATCATCTCAGATCATGTTGGGGTTCGTGAACGTTGGGCTGAGTATTTTGAACAGTTGTACCAGGTGGATCCTCCAACAGTTAGCTTGATGCAAGCGATGTCTCATGCCTGTGCCGGACCCACCATCAGCGAGGAACCTCCTACCCTAACAGAGGTTAGGCGGGCGATTTCAAGCTGAAGAGTGGGAAAGCTGCAGGCTATGTGAATCCCTGCTGAACTGCTAAAGGGGGGGTAAACCCTATGGCTCGGGGCCTGCATACAGTCTGACTGCCTTTTGGGGCAGTCTGGTACCATTCCCCCTGACTGCTGGGGGGCGTGGTCATCCCTCTCTGGAAGGGGAAAGGGGGATCGTGGGGACGTAGCAACTCCGTGGCATTACACTGCTCAGCATACCTGGCAAGGTTCTCGCTCACATTCTTCTGAAACGGATCCGCAACCACCTACTGAGGCACCAGAGACCGGAGCAGTCTGGATTTACTCCGGGCAAGTCCACAATAGACCGTTTTACTAGCGCTTCGAGTAATTGTGGAACCCCGTCGTGAGTTTGGTCGTGGGTTGCTTGCAGCCTACATCGACCTCAAGAAGGCGTTGACTCGGTGCACGGGAATCGCTATGGGAGATCCTGAGGCTCAGGGGAATTCCGACACAGATTATTGGCCTGATAGCAAGCCTCTATACTGGGACTGAAAATGCTGTAAAGTGTGGTGGGGGGATGTCGAACTTCTTCCCTGTTAATTCAGGGGTGAGGCAAGGCTGTGTTTCCCTTTCACCCACACTTTTCAACATTGTATGGACTGGATAATGGGCAGAGCTACTAGCCAAAGTCAGTGCGGAGCAACACTAGGCAATATTAAGGTCTCGGACCTTTACTTTGCCGACGATGTTGCCATCCTATTGAGTCCTTGGAGTCACTTGTGGCGGCTCTTGAGCATTTAGCAATGAGGCGAAGCCCCCAGGCTTAGAGGTCTCCTGGACCAAGACCAAGATTTAGGACTTTGGGGGCCTGTTAGGGGAACCCATTCAGTCGATCCATGCTTGCGGCGAGGACGTTGAAGTCACAGAAAATTTTACATACCTTGTAGCGTAGTCCATATCTCTGGGTTGTCAGACCCGGAAGTCAGTAGACGGATTGGTCTGGCAACAGGAGCCATGAACCGATCAACAAGAGCGTTTGGAGATGTCGGTACCTATGCAGAAGGACCAAGCTGCGTGTCTTCAAGGGCCCTTTATACTTCGAGTTTTGCTCTATGGAAGCGAAAACCTGGACGCATCAGTGCCTTGGAGTCTCGCCTGATGCCTTTTGTAACAAGTCCCTTTGCCGGATCATGGGGTACAGTTGGCAGGACACGTGTCCAACCGGCGGGGTTTCACCGTGAGATGGCATGGGACCGGGTTTCTTGCATAATCCGGGATCGCCAACTCAGGCTATATGGCCACCTAGCTCGCCTCCCTATGGACGACCCTGCCCACCAGGTTGTCTCTCTGCGAGACAACCCTGGGTGGAGGAGACCTGTGGGACGTCCTAGGAGATCATGGCTTGGGCAGCTCGACGAGACCTGTCGTGAGGAACTAGGATGGGCCGTGTGCCTGCCTGGAGACTCGCCTCGAGGGATCCTCGTGGCTGGAAGCGAAGGGTGGATGCGGCCATGCGCCCCCGTCGGCGTTAGCCCCTTGATGATGATGATGATATATACATAGATAGATATATAGATAGATAGATAGATAGATAGATAGATAGACAGAGATAGATAGATAGATATATGTATATATATACATATATATATATATATATATATATATATATATTATATATATATTTTATATATTTCACACACACACA
>NW_023663751.1:0-2500 GCF_015228065.2 Penaeus monodon | reverse complement strand
CCAACATGATCTGAGATGATCCGTCCATCCGCTGATCGGACTGCAGTCATCTGTGAGGAGGCTTAGGGTTCAGTTTTCTCAGGGCTTGGTAGGCAGGGCGAAGGTCATTTACCAAGAAAAAGGCCTTCGACCTCCTCAGCAAGATTCCTGATGAACTGTTCCTTGTCCCTTCTCAGCAATGTCCTTGGGCGTACGCCAATGGACTCCTGAGCTGCTTCGAGTGTTACGCGCTTGAAGGACTCCCACAGAGCAACTGGATCCGTCAGGTTGCTGGTTTTGAGAATCGATCAGAGACTGCGTGGCGAACCATCGGACACACTCCTCCTCTCTCAATCTGTCCAAGGAAAAAACCTTAGGGTTTGGGCCCCTGGAGGGACGGGGAGTTTTGAAGTGGACCCGCAGGGTAGCCACAAGCAGCCTATGGTCGGTGCCACAGAATCAGCACTCCGGTAAAAACCCCGCAGTTCTGGAGGATCCTCCACGCGTGCTGACAAGAATGTGGTCGATCTCCTTGGCCACTGTACCCGTATCGCTGTACCAAGTCCAGCGATGCGAGTTGGAGCGCTGGTACCAGGAGCCAGAGATCCTCATTTTCTGGGACCTAGCAAAGTCCCGGAGAAGGAGGTTTTTCTCGCTGCTGGGATCAGCTCCCGAGCCATGGGGGCCGACAGACATCTCGTAGCCAGCTCGGTCACAGCCGGATACCGCATTTAAGTCGCCCAGAACAATGCGAATGTCTCGCCCGGGGGGAATCGTTCTGCCAAAGATGCGGTTTGGTGTAGAACGCCTCTTTCACATCGGTTTTATGTACATCGGTAGGAGCGTATACAGCAATAAGAGACATGAAGCCAAAAGATGCTTCAGTCTCAATGCCTGATACGCTCATCAACCGGTGTCACCTCGGGCTACCCCAGGCGAAGTCGACTGGAGATGGCTATGGCTTACACCCTGGAGGTGGTGACCATCGCTGCGGCCCGACCAGTAGTAGGTGTAAACCCCCCACACTGATCGTGGGCCCCTACCAGGTCTTCTCACCTCTGAGAGGGCAGCCACCTCAATCCCAGTCGCTTTAATTCCCGCGATAGCAGAGGTAACACTCATCCTGCCGCAAGGACCGGATGTTCCAAGCGCCTACCCGGGAAAACACGCCTGAGGTTAAGCCTCGGGTGGTCACTGTATATATTTTAATATATATATATATAATATATATATAATATATATTATATATTTTATATATTGTGTGTGTGTGTGGTGTGGTGTGTGTGTGTGTGTGTCGGTGAGTGCATGTGTATAATTGTGTATTTTATATACAAATGTGATAGTAGTATAAAGAAGTATACATACTCACACACACACACACACACACACCCCATTTCACACACACACCCCACACACACACACACACACACACATACGCACACAAAGGGCACACACGCATACACACACAGACACAAACACACAAACACACACACACACATACATACACTACACACACAAAAACACACAACACGCATATTATACATATATATAATATATATATATATAATATATATATATTAATATTATATATATTTTAAAATATATATATATATATATATAATATATATATTATATATTGTGTGTGCGTGTTGTGTGTGATAATATATACATATATATATATATATATATATATATATATATATATATATATAGCGGGGTGTGTGTGTGTGTGTGTGTGTGTGTGTGTGTGGGTGTGTGTGGGGTGTGTGTGTGTTGTGTGTGGGTGTGTGTGTGTGTGTGTGTGGTGTGTGTGGTGTGGTGTGTGTGCGTGTGTGTTTATATGTGTGCATATATATATAATATATATTTTATATATATAAAATAATATAATATATATATATATATATATGTATATTTATATATATATATATATATATATATATATATATAATATATTTTATATATTATATATACATACATACATACATATATATATATATAAAATTAAAATATTTTATATATATATATATATATATATATATATATATATATATATATACATACACACACATATCTCTCTATCTCTCTCTATATGTGCGTATACATAATTATACATATTCATATGTGTGTGTGTATATGTATACATCTCTCTATCTCTCTATATATATGCGTATACATTATTATACATATTCATATATGTGTGTGTATATGTATACACACACGTGTTTGTGAGTGTGTGTGTGTGTGTGTATATAAAAAGAAAAAATTTTTTTTTTTAATTTTACAATACACACAACACATATGTATATATATTCTTTCATACACAAACACACACACAAACACCACACGACATTATATATATAATATATATATAATATTATAAGATAATTTTATATTTTAAATTATATAATAATATACACGGCATCACATACAAAAATATAAATATTATATTATAATTATTATATATATATATATAATAATATATATATATATATATTATACATAATAATACATAATATAA
>NW_023663750.1:0-12500 GCF_015228065.2 Penaeus monodon | reverse complement strand
CTACGGTAGTCAAATTAGCTCTTTATTTGCGGAGCTCACAATAGTGTTCAGTGATCAGAGCCTAGCCGATGAGTGTGTGTTGATTTTGGACTCCACGGCTTAAATGGCCCAACCGCGATGTATACTCTGCGGTCAGGTCCGAAGAGTTTTGTGGGGATTGGCGGGGGCCAGCTCGCCAAACGTCATGAGCCTGCTCGTCGTGAGGTGGTAACCACAGCACTCCCCTTCCAGTGTAGCGGTCGCAAAACGAACCTTCGAAACTCTGCATTGTTCCTGGAGGTGCGCAGGTTTCACACTGTCAATGCTGATGTTGCCCTCCCATTGTGGGCACCGCATGGTGATGGTCTTACTGTCCCGCTTGACGACAGGAAAAGGTCATTCGTAGGGCGGGCAGTGGGGTGGCTTGGTGGGTTGCCTGACAAAGATGTGTGAGCAGTCTTGAAGGTCGCGTGGTAAATAAATGTCTCGCTGCCGTGAAGGTCGAGTTGGTCAGGAGCGGATGCGGGCCATGCGATTGCGAAGTTGGTCCTGGTCTCCGGAGCTAACTATTAAGTCTGCAGGGATGGTTATGGTGGTTCCGTAAACCATCTCGGCAGCGGTGCACTGAAGATCCTGCTTAAAAGAGGTCTGTATGTGTAGGAGTGTTAAAGGAAACTGGTCCACCCATTGACAAGTGGAGGATGAAGTATGAAGGCCTCCTTCAATTGGCGGTGTAGACGCTCTACCATGCCGTTGGCACTGGGATGGTATACCGTGGTCTGGATGCGCTTCGAGCCGAGAAGAATCATCAGCTGCCTCCAGAGCTCGGACTCGAACTTAGAACCGCGATCAGTCGTGACCGTCGCAGGAGTGCCATAGTGAGAGATCCAGATGCTGATAAAGGTCTTGGCAATGGTGGCGGCGGTGATATCTTGGATGGAGGTGGCCTCAGGCCACCTGGCAAACCGTTCAATCACCGTCAGGACGTAGCTATAACCCTGGTCGACTGGGAGAGGACCGACCACATCGAGGTGTAGATGTTCGAAGCGGCGCCTGGTAACAGGAATACCTTAGACTTCGTGTGCTGGTGAACCTTACTGCGCTGGTACTTGATGCAAGTGCGGCTCCACTCCCAGATGTCCCTATTGATGCCAGGCCACACGACTTTGCTGCGGATGAGATCCCGGGTTGCACAAATTCCCCAATGAGCATGGTAAGCTGAGTGATGGTGGGATGTAAGGACGAGGTTGGCCAAGTGAGGTGTCACAGAGGATGGTGTCCTGTGAGTCTTAAAGCTGCACCTGCTCCAGCTGAAGAGAGGTATCTCTGTCAATTAGCCTGGGAGGGAAGTGTCCTGTTGCTGTTCCCTGAGAACTAGATGGTAATCGATGGGGTTGTTGCTGGCACTTACCATGGTTATCGATACTCTGCAGCCTGGTTGTTGGTGCCTTGGATGTGCCGTATGTCATTGGTGAACTGGGCCACGAAGTCCAGGTGTCTTTCTTCACGTGGGGCTTGATGGTGGCTTCTGTTGTACGGGGCGAAGGTGAGGGGCTTGTGATCCGTCATGTGGCAGTCTATAAGATGTGGATAATTCTATTTCTGCTACAGGATGTGGATAATGTCTATTTCTATTACCAGTGGGACCACGTGGCTGTTTTCCACGTGGATCCAAATGTCCCAAATAAGAACCACCCGCTCAGCGAGGGCGGAGGTCACTTTTATATCTGACCTCGTTTGACCGGAGTCCGTGCCAAGCTACCGACGCGGTAGGGTCAGCTCTCGCCTCCCTCCGGGGAGTTCGTGTCAAGCTACCGACGCGGTAGGGTCACCTCTCGCCTCCCTCCGGGGGAGTACGTAGCCAGCTACCACCGTGCTAAGGTCAGCTCCGCCCGCTCTCTCCGGGCAGCTGACCATGGCCTCCACGCGGCGCTTTTGACCCTTTAGACAAGTCGTTAGCGTCGTCGTAGCGTGTGTTCACCCTTTACGTGTGTTTTGCATCCCTGGCAACCACTGTACTATAGTACGAATAGCCGTTACAACGGCCGAGCAATATAAGATGTGGATAATTCTATTTCTGTTACAGGATGTGGATAATTCTATTTCTATTACCAGTGGACCACGTGGCTGTTTTCCACGTGGATCCAAATGTCCCAAAAAAGAACCACCCGCTCAGCGAGGGCGGAGGTCACATTTTATATCTGACCTCGTTTGAAACCCGGGGGTTCGTGCTAAGCTACCACCGCACTAAGGTCAGCTCCGCCCTCTCTCCGGGCAGCTGACCGTGACCTCCGCGCGGCCCGATTGTAACTAGACATGTCTTGTGTGTTTTATACTTCGTGGTATCAACTCTCAGAAATAAAGAGTCAAGCCGAATACCAGTATCAATACCCCTGCAAGCCAATGTAATTGGGTTCTATACCCGTTATACAGGCACTCGCCCGCTTCTCGCACGTTGAAGGCTGCCAACTGTTCACCCATCAGTGTATATGGTGAGCATGCCATGACACTCCTTTTCAGGGGCGCTCCACACTCAAAGCTGACATGGGTTTTCCTGGTCACTGACGTACAGCAACCAATCCTAGGAGCAGACTTCCTTGCACACCATGGATTCACAGTGGACCTTAAGCGGGAATTTCTTGTACACCGGTCTCGACGGCCCTTGGACGCGCCCCTCGCAGCTACACGGTACTACCCAACCAATGCGCCTATAGAGCTATGCTTCATGACTTCCCAGCACTGACGAAACCCATCGTGGCAACGACACTGTCACGCACCACATCGTCACGACATTGCGGCCCCTTTCACCAGGTCGTTTCTGCATCGCCAAGGCAGAGTTTGAGCACATGAAGGAGCGTGGAATCATATGGCTTTCCAGCAGCCAGTGGGCATCCACCCTGCACCTCATACAGAAGAAAGAAGGTGATTAGCGCCCTTGTGGTGATTATTGGCATCTCAACACACATCTCTCTCCCGCACCTCCACTCCTTCACATGCGAACTCTCAGGGTGCATGATTTTCTCCAAAATTGACTTCGTCAGACCATACCACCAGATCCCCATCGCCGAGGACATCCCAAAAACAGCTGTAACCACGCCCTTCGGCTTATACGAATTTCTACGAATTCCATTCGGCCTCCGCAACGCCGCCCAGACCTTCCAACGTTTCATGGATAATGTCACCCATGGACTACAGGGTGTTTTCGTCTACATGGATGACATACTCATCGCTAGCAGCAGTTGTGAGGAGCACAAAAACACCTCTACGCCCTCTTCGACTGCCTCCAGGAAGCTGGACTTGTCATCAACCCTGGTAAAAGTCTTTTAAGAGTCACCTCTCTTACTTTCTTAGGTCACACAATTACCGCGGATGGCATCACCCCAGCTCAGGAAAAGGTCAGCAGCATCAGGCTGTTCCCTAGACCAACAACCAAGAGACATCTTCGTAAGTACCTCGGTATGATAAATTTCTTCAGGAGGTTCATTCCCAGGTGTGCATCTCTACTGGCTCCCCTACAAATACTCCTCAACTCATCCAGGTCAGGACGCGGCAGAGATATTACCTGGACCCCTGAGGTGACCAAAACTTTCAAAATCAGCAAAGATGCCTTAGCCTCAGCGACCTTCCTCAACCACCCGCATCGGGGGCAAGGCTCAATATAGCCGTTGACGCCTCGGACACCACCTCAGAGCGTTCTGCAGCAAGATCCAGGTAATTGTTGGCAGCCCTGGCTTCCTTTTCGCAGACTCTCAGCCCTCAGCAAAATCGATACAGTGCCTTCAGCAAAGAACTCCTTGCGGTCTACACTGCCATCAAGCGCTACCGGACATACGTCGAGGGCAAAGTGTAAAAGGCTATGCGTACTTAGTACAGTGGCTGACAGGGACGCAAAACACACGTAAAG
This sequence comes from Penaeus monodon, assembly GCF_015228065.2. Lineage (NCBI taxonomy): Eukaryota > Metazoa > Arthropoda > Malacostraca > Decapoda > Penaeidae > Penaeus > Penaeus monodon. The sequence goes on along the minus strand of NW_023663750.1, from coordinate 8,617 downwards.
GGGTGAACACACGCTACGACGACGCTACGACTTGTCTAAAGGGGTTAAGAGCGCCACGCGGTGTCGGGGCAGCCCTCCCGGAGGGAGGCAAGGGCGGAGCTTGACCTTAGCGCGCTAGTAGCTGGCTACGTACTCCCCGGAGGGAGGCGAGAGCTGACCCTACCGCGTCGGTAGCTTCACACGAACTCCCCCGGAGGGAGGCGAGAGGGGGGGTTGACCCTACTGCGTCGGTAGCTTGGAACGAACTCCCGGTCAAACGAGGTCACATTTTATATCTGACCTCGTTTGACCGGGAGTTCGTTCCAAGCTACCGACGCGGTAGGGTCAGCTCTCGCCTCCCTCCGGGGGAGTACGTAGCCAGCTACTAGCGCGCTAAGGTCAGCTCCGCCCTTGCCTCCCTCCGGGCGGGCTGCCCCGACACCGCGTGGCGCTCTTAACCCCTTTAGACAAGTCGTAGCGTCGTCGTAGCGTGTGTTCACCCTTTTACGTGTGTTTTGCGTCCCTGTCAGCCACTGTACTAGAGTACGCATAGCCTTTTACATTGTAAAAGGCTATGCGTGTGTGAGTGACAGCTATCGTTAATGAGAGGGAAGCGAGAGTGACCTCACACAGAGAATGAATCACAAACACGAATATTAGCGTTCACTATAATAAAACTGAAGTAAATTAGCAATGCTAGCTATTTAAGATTATTTCAACTACCACATTGAATTCAACATATAATGATATGCGACAGAATGTACGCATGAATGAATGGTGACATGAAAAAAATATTCGCCATTTTTTTTTTTTATCAAGCAAATCTTCTCGGGGTCAGAAATCTGAACTGCCGAGGTACATGTCTAGCTTTGCACGTCAGACTTCAATAAAACTCAATAACGGGGGGATCCTATACCCAAATGCCGTATATGACTGAAGCGACTCGAGCCAGGAATATAATATCCTGCTCTCTTCTGCGTATCTGTAATGGGCGCTCGCAAAATTCCCGAAGGATAAATTTTCACGAATCACACAAACGCTTGGGGGGTACCCAAAACATGCAAGCGACTTCAAGAGGGTGAGAAAGGTGTGATTAATAAGCGAATAATGATTCTAGCTTAAACCCTAGTCCTACATTAATTAACGGACGTAACCGCGGGTCACACCGACTCAAAGGGAGCCGAACGAACGAATAACTTTACTCTCGTACGACGGAGCGCAGATCTATTAGGCGTTTACACAACCCCGGGGCAATATCGGGCAATCCTGTGCACTATGATATGGGGGAAGATCCTACGCTATATCCAAATAATACAATTTTGTTACCTGCTTCGCTCTAGCGCCGATAGAACGTGTCACCAAAAAGCAATGTAACAATGATATGTTTGCTTCCAAATTAGAGGGAACCAAGTGGTCATCTGACCCTACCCACGCCGCCACCAACCTTGAAAAGAGAAAGTGAGGTCAGGTCAAGACGGGAAAATGACCTTTTCTCTTCCCAAGTGACCACAAGCGATAGAAAGGGGAGGTTAGGTCGGGGCGAGGGTTAGGAACGAGATAAAATGAAATGATATTCGTGATAAGATAAATTCACGAACGCGTTAAATTCGTTGCAGATGAAACAATATAAATCTCTAAAAACGAGAGAAAATAATTAATTACTTAACTAACGACCGATATTCATGTTTATTGATCACATACTCGATCGCACGGAAATGCGATCTGAGGTGGAAGAATAGTGGAGAACGTGCCATTTGCTGTCATTAGCACCTTTTAACCCAACAAAAAACAAAGGCTTAACACATGTATGGGAGAAGAAGGGAAAAGAAATAAGAAAGGGGCCCAAACGTTTTACTTACGTGTTTTTTTCTTAGCCATGTCTTGAAGCGGTCGAGCGGATTTTCTTCGGGGGTGGTGTGTCCGTGTTGCATGCCAAAAGGATGCAACGGCCCTCGCTGCCACCACTTTGTAAAAGGCTATGCGTACTTAGTACAGTGGCTGACAGGGACACAAAACACACGTAAAGGGGTGAACACACGCTACGACGACGCTACGACTGGTCTAAAGGGGTTAAGAGCGCCACGCGGTGTCGGGGCAGCCCGCCCGGAGGGAGGCAAGGGCGGAGCTGACCTTAGCGCGCTAGTAGCTGGCTACGTACTCCCCGGAGGGAGGCGAGAGCTGACCCTACCGCGTCGGTAGCTTCACACGAACTCCCCCGGAGGGAGGCGAGAGGTGACCCTAAGCTACCACCGCACTAAGGTCAGCTCCGCCCTCTCTCCGGGCAGCTGACCGTGACCTCCGCGCGGCCCGATTATAACTAGACATGTCTTGTGTGTTTTATACTGCGTGGTATCAACTCTCAGAAATAAAGAGTCAAGCCGAATACCAGTATCAATACCCCTGCAAGCCAATGTAATTGGGTTCTATACCCGTTATATCTGGTGGCAGCGGTGGGATTGATACTGGTATTCGGCTTGACTCTTTATTTCTGAGAGTTGATACCACGCAGTATAAAACACACAAGACATGTCTAGTTATAATCGGGCCGCGCGGAGGTCACGGTCAGCTGCCCGGAGAGAGGGCGGAGCTGACCTTAGTGCGGTGGTAGCTTAGCACGAACTCCCGGTCAAACGAGGTCAGATATAAAATGTGACCTCCGCCCTCGCTGAGCGGGTGGTTCTTATTTGGGACATTTGGATCCACGTGGAAAACAGCCACGTGGTCCACTGGTAATAGAAATAGAATTATCCACATCCTGTAACAGAAATAGAATTATCCACATCTTATAGCCTGTCTTTGTGAGATGCAGGGATAAGGCTGACTTCTGCTCCTGTAGGTGGGAGTTGTTGTCATGGACATAGAGTAGGCGCCATCTGGGACCGCGAGAGATCGGCGCTATTAGTTCCCGCGGTGCCCGTTTCCCGGCCAGGAACAATGGGGCTCGCACCGAATCTAGAATGATAAAAACAGTAGCTACCGGGGATCAGCGCCAGCTGTAGCTTTGACGGTGCTGAGGCACGTAATCACGGTTGGCATAGGGCGATGCGGGACTGCAGTGGTGGAAGCTAGGACGCAGTGAAGGGTCGTGGGCTGTAAGCCGTCAAATGGCGGTTGTGAGTCGAGGGACTTCAGGGTTAAAGACAGGGTAGTGGAGACCGTTGAGCTTGGGCGGTGTTCTGTATAGCCAGGATTTCATCAGCTTTCGAGGCTAGTTGTTCGATGGGGAGTAGGACACTGGTAGGACGGTTTGAACTGTCACTGGCAGACGCTGGAGGAACATTGAGCGCAGGATATCGGGAAGCAAGTGTGTGTTGGCACAGGCGAGGGTGCGTTAGATGTGTCTAAGTATCTCCGAGGGAGTACAGCCGTCCAGTGACGTTGTCATGAAGAGGGCGCACAATGCGCCGCTCGCTGCAGGATTGCTTTGAGGAGTTTGTATGTGTTGTACTTGGGGTTGTTGGTGAGGTCGCTGACGGAGAGGAGGTCAGGTGAGAGATTTGTCACCAGTATCTGATATTTAGTAATTGGAGAGGTGACATTGCATAGAAGGAACTCCTGTTCCACTTGCAGGAACCATTCAGGAAGGCAGGCAATGATGCAGGTAGGCAGTGGCTTTAGGGAGGCTGAGATTCCTCGTTTGTTTTTTCTATCATGTGAACACAATATACAGTATCTCACCAGTTTCTGTGCCTCACGTACCATGTACCAAAAATATTCTTTTGTTCATTTGCCTTTAATTTATTTTTTGTTGAATGTTCAGTGAAATATATAATGTATGTTTATTCTGTTTCGAGTAAACAGTAATTCGTGGAAGAGGCGGAGATACACTCAAGATGTTTTGAAAAGATTCTAAAGATTCGTTTTACTTGTAGCAATAAATGTCTTGGGGTAAAACAAAGTGAAATGAAAATAAAAAGGTTTATTTTACACACCATATATGGAAAGTATATATGTATGGTTTATAACAAATGTACAATAACAGATAACGTAATATCCTTTAATAAAACCAAGTTCCGCTTCAGGGTTCCCGGGGTCTTCTAGGGAAAACCCTGGACCTAAGCTGAACTTGTGGATTTTTAAGGATATTCTTATCTGTTTGTACTTTTGTTTAACCCATAACTTTCCATAAGGTGTTAAATAACCTTTTTATTTTCATTTCCTTTGTTTTACCCCAAACATTTATTGCTACAGTAAAACGAATCTTTAAAATCTTTTCAAAACATCTTGAGTGTATCTCCGCCTCTTCCACAATTACTGTTTACTCGAAACAATAAACATACATTATATATTTCACTGAACATTCAACAAAAATAATTAAGGCAAATGAACAAAAGAATATTTTTGGAAACATGGTACGTGAGGCACGAAACTGGTGAGATACTGTATATTGTTTTTCACATGATAGAAAAAACAAACGAGGAATCTCAGCCTCCCTAAAGCCACTGCCTACCTGCATCATTGCCTGCCTTCCTAAATGGTTCCTGCAAGTGACAGGAGTTCTTCTATGCAATCACCTCTCCAATTACTATATCAGATACTGGTGACAATCTCCCCACCTGACTCCTCTCCGTCAGCGACCTCCCCAAACAACCCCAAGTACAACACATACAAACTCCTCAAAGCAATCCTGCAGCGAGCGGCGCATTTTTGCGCCCTCTTCATGACAACGTCACTGGACGGCTGTACTCCCTCGGAGATACTTAGACACATCTAACGCACCCTCCGCCTGTGCCAACACACACTTGCTTCCCGATATCCTGCGCTCAATGTTCCCCCAGCGTCTGCCAGTGCATTTTTTCAAACCGTCCTACCATGTCCTACTCCCCTCGAACAACTAGCCTCGAAAGCTGATGAATCCTGGCTATACAGAACACCGCCCAAGCTAAAGGGTCTCCACTACCCTGTCTTTAACCCTGAAGTCCCTCGACTCACAAACCGCCATTTGAAAGGCTTACAGCCCACGACCCTTCACTGCGTCCTAGCTTCCACCACTGCAGTCCCGCATCGCCCTATGCCCCAAAGGGTGTTACGGCCTCAGGCACCGTCAAAACTACGCTGGCGCTGATCCCCGGTAGCTACTGTTTTATCATTCTAGATTCGGGGCGAGCCCCATTGTTCCTGGCCGGGAAACGGCACCGGGAACTAATACGCCGATCTCTCGCGGTCCCAGATGGCGCCTCTCATGTCCATGACAACAAATCCCACCTACAGGAGCAGAAGTCAGCCTTATCCCTGCATCTCACAAAGACAGGCTATAAGATTGGATAATTCTATTTCTGTTACGGATGTGTATAATTCTATTTCTATTACCAGTGGACCACGTGGCTGTTTTCCACGTGGTTCCAATTGTCCCAAAATAAGAACCACCCCGCTCAGCGAGGGCGGAGGTCACATTTTATATCTGACCTCGTTTTGACCGGGAGTTCGTGCTAAGCTACCACCGCACTAAGTCGCTCCGCCCTCTCTTCCGGGCAGCTGACCGTGACCTTCCGCGCGGCCCGATTATAACTAGACATTCTTGTGTGTTTTATACTGCGTGGTATAAACTCTCAGAAATAAGAGTCAAGCCGATACCAGTATAAATCCCACCGCTGCCACCAGATATACGGGTATAGAACCCTATTACATTGGTTTGCAGGGGTATTGTACGGGTATTCGGCTTGACTCTTTATTTCTGAGAGTTGATACCACGCATATAAAACACACAGACATGTCTAGTTATAATCGGGCCCGCGCGGAGTCACGTCAGCTGCCCGGAGAGAGGGCGGAGCTGACCTTAGTGCGGTGGTAGCTTAGGGTCACCTCTCGCCTCCCCCGGGGAGTTCGTGTGAAGCTACCGACGCGGTAGGGTCAGCTCTCGCCTCCCTCCGGGGAGTACGTAGCCAGCTACTACGCGCTAAGGGCAGCTCCGCCCTTGCCTCCCTCCCGGGCGGGCTGCCCCACACCGCGTGGCTCTCTTAACCCCTTTAGACCAGTCGTAGCGTCGTCGTAGCGTGTGGTTTTACCCCTTTACGTGTGTTTTGTGTCCCGTCCCGCCACTGTACTAAGTACGCATAGCCTTTTACAAAGTGGTGGCAGCGGGGCCGTTCATCCTTTTGGCATGCACACGGAAAACCAAACCCCCCAAGAAAATCCGCTCGACCGCTTCAAGACATGGCTAAGAAAAAACACGTAAGTACACGTTTGGGCCCTTTCTTATTTTCTTTTCCCTTCTTCTCCCATACATTGTTTTAAGCCTTTGTTTTTTGTTTGGGTTAAAAGGTGCTAATGACAGCAAATGGCACGTTCTCCACTATTCTTCCACCTCAGATCGCATTTCCGTGCGATCGAGTATGTGATCAATAAACATGAATATCGGTCGTTATTTAAGTAATTAATTATTTTCTCTCGTTTTTAGAGATTTATATTGTTTCATCTGCAACGAATTTAATGCGTTCGTGAATTTATCTTATCACGAATATCATTTCATTTTATCTCGTTCCTAACCCTCGCCCCGACCTAACCTCCCCTTTCTATCGCTTTGTGGGCACTTGGGAAGAGAAAAAGGGCATTTTCCCGTCTTGACCTGACTCACTTTCTCTTTTTCAAGGTTGGGTGGCGGCGTGGGTAGGGTCAATGACCACTTTGGTTCCTCTAATTTGGAAAGCAAACAAATATCATTGTTACATTGCTTTTTGGTGACACGTTCTATCGGGGCTAGAGCGAAGCAGGTAAAAATTGTATTATTTGGTATAGCTAGGATCTTCCCCATATCATTTGTGCCAGGATTGTCCGATATTGCCCCGGGGTTGTGTAAAAGCCTAATAATCTGCGCTCCGTCGTACGAGAGTAAAGTTATTCCCTTTTGTTTTGGCTCCCTTTGAGTCGGTGTGACCCGCGGTTCGTCCGTTAATTAATGTAGGACTAGGGTTTAAGCTAGAATCATTATTCCCCTTATTTCACACCTTTCTCCCCCTCTTGAAGTCGCTTGCATGTTTTGGGTACCCCCCAAGCGTTTGTGTGATTCGTGAAAATTTATCCTTCGGAATTTTGCGAGCGCCCATTACAGATACGCAAAAAGAGCAGGATATTATATTCCTGGCTCGAGTCGCTTCAGTCATATACGGCATTTGGTATAGGATCCCCCCGTTTTGAGTTTTATTGAAGTCTGACGTGCAAAGCTAGACATGTACCTGGGCAGTTCAGATTTCTGACCCCGAAAGATTTGCTTGATAAAAAAAAAAATGGCGAATATTTTTTTCATGTCACCATTCATTCATGCGTACATTCTGTCGCATATCATTATATGTTGAATTCAATGTGGTAGTTGAAATAATCTTAAATAGCTAGCATTGCTAATTTACTTCAGTTTTATTATAGTGAACGCTAATATTCGTGTTTGGGGATTCCATTCTCTTGTGAGGTCACTCTCGCTTCCCCTCTCATTACGATAGCTTCACTCACACACGCATAGCCTTTTACAATGTAAAAGGCTATCCCGTACTAGTACAGTGGCTGACAGGGACGCAAACACCGTAAAAGGGGTGAACACACGCTACGACGACGCTACGACTGGTCTAAAGGGGTTAAGGGCGCCACGCGGGGTCGGGGCAGCCCGCCCGGAGGGAGGCAGGGCGGAGCTGACCTTAGCGCGCCTTTGTGCTGGCTACGTACCCCCGGAGGGAGGCGAGAGCTGACCCCACCCTCGGTAGCTTCACAGGACTCCCCCGGGGGGGGCGAGAGTACCCTAACCGCGGGCGGTAGTTGGAACGATCTCCCGGTCAATACGGGTCATTAAATTCCCTCGTTTGACCGTGAGGTTTCGTTCCAAAACCTACTGGCGCAGGTGGTCCCCCTCTCGCCTCCCTCCGGGGATGTTCGTGTGAAGCTACCGACCGTAGTCCAGTCTCGCCTCCCTCCGGGATACGTACCGCTTCTAGCGCCTAAGGTCAGCCCCCGCCCTTGCCTCCCTCCGGCGGGACTGCCCCACGGTGGCGCTCTTTAACCCCCTTTGACCCATCGGCGTCGTTTGTGCGTGTGTTTTCCCCCCTTTTCGTGTGTTTTTTCGTCCCTGTCGCCACTGTACTAAGTAGCATCCTTTTAAAATTTGCCCCGACGTATGTCCCCCGGGAGCGCTTGATGGCAGTTAAACCCCAAGGATTCTTTCTGAAGGGACTGTATCGATTTTGCTGAGGCTGGGGTCTGCGAAAAGGAACCAGGCGCCAAAAATTACTGGGTCTTGCTGCAGAACGGGTCTGAGGTGGTGTCCGAGGCGTCAACGCTATATTAGCCTTGCCCCCTTTGCGGGGGGTTGAGGGGTCCTGAGGTAAGCATCTTTGCTGATTTTGAAGTTTTGGTCACCTCAGGGTCCATAATTCTCTGCCCCGTCCTACTGGATGATTGAGGAGTTTTTTTTGAGGGAGCCAGTAAGATGCCACCTGGGAAAGAAACCTCCTGAAAATTTTTCATACCCAGGGGCTTACGAAAATGTCTCTTGGTTGTTGGGCTAGGGAACAGCCTGATGCTGCTGACCTTTTCCTGACTGGGGTGGCCATCGCGGTAATTTTTGTGACCTAGAAAGTAGAGAGGTGATCTTAAAAGACTTTTTCCAGGGTTTTGACAAATCCGCTTCCTGGGGCATCGAAGAGGGGGTAGAGGT
>NW_023663749.1:0-14598 GCF_015228065.2 Penaeus monodon | reverse complement strand
TGGTGGTGGGTGTTGTTGGTGGGGGTAGTGGTGGTGGTGGTGGTGGTGGTGGTGGGGGTGGTGGTGTGGTGGTGGTGGTGGTGGTGGTGGTGGTTGGTGATGGTGATGGTGAGGTGATGGTGAGGTGGTGGTGGTGGTGGTGGTGGTGGTGGTGGTGGTGGTGGTGTGGTGGTGGGTGGTGTGTTGTTTTGTGTGTGTGTGTGATTTATTTATACGCACAACTCACTCTCTCACTCTCTCTCTCTCTCTCTATCTATCTATCTATCACACACACACACACACACACACACACACACACACACACACACACACACACCACACACACACCACACACACCACACACACACACACACACACACACAAGTTGGAGAGAATGATAGCGAACTTCAAGTGCATGGTTTATAAGCAGCTATTGTACCGATGTATTATAAATGGCGCACAGAAAAAAAAAATCTGTTCGCACATTTCAAAATCCAAAGTCCATCATAAATTAATGGGAATGACATGACAATTCACTATTCATCCAGTAAATATCGAAAAAAAGGAAATTAAGCTCATGGAGGTCACTCAACTAACAGCCCCAGTAAGCACTTCAGAAACACAAATAAAATAATGTGATAATCTACCATAAACTTTAGTGCGAGGTTAGTGGGTAGTGAATCAATAAAAGCTAGGGAATTAAGAATCCGGGTGTTTGAAATCCAAGTGAATTTGGCGGAATACCCACAATCCCGGGCGGGTACACTAAACCAAAAATTATATACAGATAATATGATAGTCATTGATACTCTGAGAAAGCATTTATTAGATAAGTCTTTGATATTAAACCACCCCTCATGTGAGACAGCCTTCGATAATAAGCCGTAAAGCATATAACACATAAAACCGCCTTTGATACTAAAAATAATAGAAGTGTATAGTAGTGCTAAACACATGTGGTCTGGTCGGCGGCTTGACAACTTGACAAGTGCTTGACTGCTTCTGCTTCTTCTCCTGCTTCTGCTGCCGAGCCTCCCTGCACAGTCACTCAGGAGAAGCTTGGAGACGCCTTTCGGATCACGATGTTCAAGAAGTGAGTGGATAAAATGAGTTTTTAACCGTGATTGTGGTTGTTGCTTCGTGTTTTAGGAGGTGGGAGTACGAATTTGCAAAAATTTGCCTTCGTGAATCTGAATTGAAATCGAGATACAAAATGCATTTTCCCCCCCGGTAAACCAGGTGTGGCTTTGGCTTTGTGTGTGGGTGAGTTGCACTTGTCTTCATGGATTTTACCTAGATTTGTCCTGAAATGCATTGTTTTTTTCATAAGCTGCTAATGGTGATACCGGTTTCGGGCAGATAATTGTTTTTGAGACAAAATATGTTGTACTAAATGTTACAGAATTCATGCCAGTAAATATTATTTTTATGCTGAAGAAGTAAAGTAAAATTTACATGCTCAGCTAAAGCCTTATTCCATCTTATTTCTGTATATTTAGCACAGGGACCCCCGTGTCTTTTTTTAATCTTTTATTTTTCTGCATTGCCTGAAAGGGTCATTTTGCTATTTAATAATATTGCACTTTTAGCATAGATCCTCCATATATTTGTACACCGAGGCAATTTTGGCCTGAGGTATTAAGGCTATCCAGTTGAAATTTGCCTCCTCTGGCGCAGTGCTTATCATAGGAAAATATGGAAAGAAAACGGGTATATATTTGTTTAGAAGATGCCAGTGCAAGGGATTTTAAATAAATCTTTTTTCTCACTGTCATAATGGCTGTGTTATTTATATTGCCATTTGAAACTTGTGATTTGTGAAGGTGGCTTACAATTTCAAGTCCAGCTTCATAGTGGTTTCAATATCAAATTGCTCCCCTCTTAATGCTCTGTAATGTGTCATAGGACAACAAAACTCTATGATCTATATTCTGATAAGATACAGTTAGGAACTGCTTTCTTATTGGACAATAAATTGCCAGGGAGGTCTACAGGCTCTGTCTTGAAAATAAAATTTATGGTGGAGGTTTGTTAGTCCTTGTTGAGGGATCTACAGTGGTGGAGTTTTCTTCTTGAATGTTTAACTGAAAACTGGGTTTTTCAAATTCTAGACCAGGGGTGTCAAACACATGGCCTGCAGGCCACTTGTAACCTGCCACATTCCTATGTGCAGCATGTGGCACATTTGCTATTTGGGTCGTACAGTTGGCCGTTTTACATGATTAATTAAGACATTCCTTCTTCTTTTACGATTATTGCTTACATTTTACTTATTTTTTATTATTGTATTTTGTAATTAATGAAATAGCCTTCCATGTTTTTACGTCTACCACAAGACTGTTTCGTCGCGTTGACTCATTATTGTCTGGCCCGCATACTGTGTACTAAAGTGAAATATGGCCTCCTAAGGTAAATGTGTCTGACAGCCCTATTCTAGACCATCCCAGTTTTTTTTGCAGTTGTTTTTGTTAGCTTTTCATTATGATTGTTATAGAAAACACTGATACCCCAGAAAGGCATAGTCACACAGACTAATAAAGGCTGACAAATTTTCCTGCATATATTCTGGCAAGTTATGTCTTGGACAAGTCTGTTTTCAACATGCTGCCAAAAAAGTCTAAACCTTTAACTTAGAGTACTTGTAATAGTCATGTCAATGCACTCTGTCTCATGATGTTGTGCATTGAAATGAAGATATCTGTTTCTGTTATAAATAAAGGATGAAATCTGCAAAAATATTTCACAAACACAATTGGTCTGAGGCCCCCATTGGATGCATATACCCCCATGTATTCATATATAAGATTGTTTCTTAGAATCTGGTAAATTTTATGCAGTTTCTTAGATGTGATCATTGCATTTGTCTTCTTCTTTCTTCTTTTTATAGGGTTTTAGACTATATATTGTCCATATCCCCTGAATCCTTTTTTTCTAATCTTCTCTGTAGCTTACATATAATCAGTTTATATTTGTTTCTCTGTAGAAATGTCTTCATGTGTCTTAAAATGTAGTATCTTTTAGTTGGTGGTTGATCTGAGCCTCTAATTTTTATTTTTTTAGGGCATCTAGTAAATAAGTTCTGTATGAATTAAATCTTGGACATTGTAGTATCAGATGTTCTATTGTTTTAGTTTTGTGTAAATGTTGTTTTAATCTTCTATGCTTTGTTATAATTCTTGTTATGCTCACATCTAATTTTCTGCTTTTTGATCTTGTCCATGGTTGTGGTTGGTTGTTTTAATTAGGTAAGTTTCCTTTATGATGTTTCTGGTGTCATGGGGTATCTTTATGGGGTTCGGTGTGTTGTGGGCTTTTTTTTTTTTTTGCTGCTGAGTCCACAATTTCGTTTCCTTTTATTCCTTTATGCGCTGAGATCCATTGTAAGATTATTTTATAATTCTGAGTTTTAGTGCTTTTAATAGGGTTTATATTCTGTATATCAGGTCTTTATTTGTTTTTGGTTTGTGATTCTGTAATGATATTAGGGCAGGTTTTGAGTCTGTGAAAATCACTGCTTCTGTTATTTTATTATTTTGCTTAACCCTTTCCCGATGGTTAGTATTCATAGTGGCCCGGGCCTCGCTGCCGGGGGCTTATATCGTCGCCCTAGCATGCGCGACCACTCATGCCAAATACCAGCATCCCATGCCGTTTCTTTGTAATACTACGAAGATATGTTGTATTTTCAGTTTTCATTATTTTCTAAAGTCTCTACTTGCCAAACTTCGTGATAAATCGAGACTGAAGGGTATTTTTGTTGTTATGTAGACTCCATAGTTGATCATTATTCAGTCTATAGTCTGAATAAAATAAGCAGTGTACGGCATCGTGGAGTTGAAATCGTCGGTTTGTTTCTTTTTTTTTTTTTTTTTTTTTTTTTTTTTTTTGCATAGTAAAAATGAGAGTGTGTTTAAAAACGACTTAAGCACACTTTCACTGGCAGAAAAATAATCTTTTGCCGTGATTGTTAACAAAAAATAACTTGTGGCATGTCCATACATACAACATGGCATGTACATACATGCCCCCGGCAGATAGTCCCGCCATGTCCATGGCATGTGCGTACATGCCACCGTCAGGAATGGGTTAATTGGGTCTGATATATTTTTTGTAAAGTTGTCCATAAAGTTTGTTTCTGTATATTTTGTTATTCATACCAAGGTGATAATGGACTGATGTTTGTTGTAATATTTATATTCAGTTTATCTTTAATTCATTAATAGCTTCCATCACTCTATATAAATAGATTTTCTATCTTTATTGGCATTATATTCCAATATTTCTTTAGTTATTAATTATTTTATTGGCATGTCATTTTGTTTATTCAGTGTCTTGATTAGTTGTATGCATTCTGTTTCTTTTTTTTTTTTTTGATGCTAGGTTTGTCAGTGCTTGTAACATAATCATTGGTGACGATTTAAAACGCCCTGTAGCTATTTGCATTGCCTCATTTTGTAACGTTTGTAATTTCCTTATTTCACAGCTATTACTTCCCCCATAGATTGCTAAACCGTATTCTATTTGGGGTTTTATATAGATGTTATAGAATGTTAACATTGTTTCTCTTTTTGCACCCCAACTTCTTGTTGACAATTTCTTCATTATATTTGCTCTGTTTAAAACTTTTATTTTTAAGTTCTCTATATGTTTTTTCCAGGTGAATTTTGGTGCATCAAATATCAGGCTTAGTATTCTAGTATTTGTGGAGAATATAAGTTCTCTATTATCTATTTCTATTTTTGGTATTTGATTGATCTTTTTGTTTGAGAAAAACATGACTTTGCTTTTTGATAAGTTTATCTTTAAGTCCCATTTATTAGTCCATTCTGAGACTTTTTTTACTCCTCATTCTAATTTATTTATTGCTTCTTCGAGGTCTTCACTTGATGTCATGAGTGTGACATCATCTGCCTAGATAATTTTGTGGACGTCATCTGTTACCTCTAGGTCCGACATTAGTATGTTGAAGGGGATTGGGCTTAAAGGAGATCCTTGAGGTACTCCCCTTGTATTCTTTACTTTTTCTGTTTTGGATTCTCCTGTTGTGATCTGAAAAGTCGTGTCTTTCAAAAAATTACTTATGAAGTTTAATGGTGAGCCTGTTATTCCCATTTTTGCGGTTTTGATAAGTATTGCTTCTTGGTTAGCTGAGTCAAAAGCGTTTTCGAAGTCAGTACATGCTATTAGGCCATACTTTTTTCTCTTCTTGCTTTATTTGTGTATAAATATATTATTTGTAGTGCATCAGTTGTGGATTGATTAGGTCTGAAACCTATTTGATCTATCTTTATTTTTTTTTTCTAACTGCCATGCAATTCTTCTGTTAATTATATTTTCAAAGATTTTTCCTAGGCATGATGCTCTATTTATAAATTGGTAGGATCCTGCATCTGTAGGGCTTTTATTTAACTTCAGTATTGGCTGACTAAAGCATTTTTTTGTTCTTCTGGGTACTGTCCTTTGGACCAGTAATAGTTTGTGATTCTTTGTATGTTTTGAGTTAATTTATTATGGGCTTGATTGTAGAATTCATACGTTATTTCATCGGGACCATATACTTTTTTGTTTTTTGCCATGTTATGGCAATTTTTACTATGTTGTTATCTTGTTAGTAAGATCTTCAGTATCTGGGAGTTCTAGTACTGCCTTCCTTTCATTATTGTTAGTAATTTTTTTGGTGGCTTTTTGATAGTTCTTTTAAATGTCTTCTTTAAATAATTCTAGCTTTGATGTTATTTCTGATACTGGTAAGTCGTTACATATAAATTGGGTATTCAAATGTTGAATTTTTTTTATCAGTAAAGCTTTTATACAGCTCCATACTTTCCTTGATGGTGTTTTAAAATCTAGTGCATTACAGAAGTTTCCCAGGATTTATTTTTTCTCTATTTATTGTCAGTCTAGCTACTGCTAGAAGTTTTCTATATTGAAAATGGTTTTTCTTTACCTTCTATCTCCTTTTGGTATTTCCTCCATCCTTCTATAAATTTCCATTTCTTTTCTTTAGGATGTGTTTTTGGGGAAGGTTATCTTTATGATAACTGGCAGGTGATCACTTCCTAAATTACATCCTGTCTCTACCTCAAAATGGCTTAGCGTTGGTGACGTTATTATTATGTCAGTAGTGCTTGTTTTTCCATTGTCAGGGTCTCTTCTTGTCCTTTGACCTGGGGGTGTTAGTAGGATAGGATTATTGTGACTGATGATCTCAAATATTTTTTCCTGTGATATTGATAGTCTTGGATTTAAACTTGGATTTCAATATGTAATGGTGTGCATTGAAATCTCCCATTATCATTTTTTGGTTCCTCAATTTGTTCTATATAATATTCTAATTCTTCTTTCCTTATATTATTACATGGATTGTATATAAGTAAAATATTTTGACGTTTATTTCTGTAGTTGATCTTTATTCCTAGAACTTCTAATTTTTTTATGAATTGGTTCTGTTAAATTATAAGCTTATATTGTAGTTCTTTTCTTATGCAAAATGCTAGACCTCCTAATTGTTCTCCTCTGTCTTTTCTTATTTTCTGTAATTTTCAAGTTAAAGTTGTCTTTTTCCTTAACAGGTTTCACATAATCCTATCAAGTGTGGATTCTCTTATTTGCCAAGTATTCTAAATCTGTTTTTTTGTTCAATACTAACCTAATATTACATAAATCATTTAGATGTTTCATTACTTCTTTGATAATAGGTGTTACTTCATTTATTGTTTCCCTAATGATTTCTTTTATTGTTTTTTTTTAGATTTTATGCTGATTATTATGTTTGATATAGCACTGATTATCTTTTTCAATGTATTCCCCATGAAAAATACTTTATTTAGTTGAGTGTCTTTTTGTGTTTTTCCACTCCTTATTGGGGTTTCATCTCTCAGTGGTGTTGGTAATGACCACATTTTTGAGGAATCTTTAATTTTTGTACTTCATCTCTCTTGACCTGCAATTTTTTTTCCTGACATGCTTGCCTCGTCTGTTTGATTTCTATTTGCGTTTGTTTTTAGGTTTTGTTAGGGTTCTCTGCCCTAATGGATAATTTGAGATTGACTTAAATTTCTGGGTATATGTTTGTGTTGTTGTGTGTTCTTTTGCTCGTATGTTTACATTTTTCTGCTGTTTGTATGTTTCCCATGTTCTGTTGGTTGTATGTTTGTGTTTTTTCTTGTTGGGTGGTTTGTGTGTTTGTGTTTTGGCTGGTTGTTGGGTTTATTGCAGAGGTCTTGGATTTGGAGTCTCTTCTTTCTGAATAGGCTTTAACTCTTGAAATTGTTTCTTAAATTCTATGTCTTTTTGGGGTTATATTTTTTATGTTAATATTCTGAGCCTCTCTGTTTTATTTTGCATTGGTTTGTTTTGGGGGTGGTGATCACCAGACAGAAAAAGCAATAATCTTTTTGGGGCATTCTTTATAGCTATGGTTGAACTGGCTACATTTGCTACATCTTTTCTTATTTTTTGCTTTGTCATGGTTCCATGTCCATGCCTCAGACGCCTAAAACTAGGAGGATGGGGAAAATATATTGATGGACAGAGTAGGATGTATGCCCTATGCTACCTTCTTGGTAGCCTGCCTTTAAAGGTTACCCTTTAAAGGGGATTTAGTTGGGATCCTTTTTATTTAAATTTCCTTTTCTTTGTTGCTCTTTTTAATTCTTATCACTTTTACTATTTCATTATTGTTCCCACTTATTATTCTCATCTTCTCTTTAATTCTTCTGGGGTAGCTCAACTTCTACTGTGAAATAGTGCCGTATGAGCATCCTATGTTTTGCTTAATGCCGGCTGTTTACTTTTTATTCCCAGACCCCCAATTTTTTTATTGATTTAGAGGTTTTAATTTTTATGTCGTTTCCCTCAATCTTATGGCCTTTCCTGTTCTAAGACTCTTAGGGAATCTTTCTTTTATATATTTTTGAAAATTGATTTGTTTATGGCACTTGTTAATTTAATTGGGTTGCTGAAATTTGGGGCTTCATTTTCACCACTTAAATTGATTAGTACTACATTTTAAATTCCTTGCCTGTGCATGGGTGTGTCTTTGGTTATGGCGGATGTGTTTCGTAAATTTTTCTGCCAGTTTTCGTTCTTCCGGGGATGTTTGGGATGCGGGTCTTCCTCGCTGTCGCTATTCTCTCGTGGTCTTCTATTTGATGAAATTGTAGTCCATATCATTTTACCAGGGTTTTCTCCTGGATCTGGATTGAGATTTGTGTCCATTAAAATGTCTTGTGTACACTACACTTAATAAAGTTAGAAGTACCGCTAGATGTTTGCTCTATGATGGTACGTCCGGTCTCTTCATTGCATTTGTTTGTTGGTCTGTATTTTCTTATTTTTTTCTTGTGCCCTTTTATTCATATCAGCCTGAAATGCAGATATCATGTATACCATCCTATTGGTTACAGGTCCCTGATTTCATGACAAAGAAAAATGAAGCATAAATGCTGATGGCACATACCGACACTATAACTGGCTACAGCTGCCCCCATAAAGGTAGCTTGCTTTTCAGTGGAGGTTCACTTTTCATGCACATACCACAGTGAGAAGATACAGCGTTGAGAGTTTTCTCCCATTTTTTCATTCTTACTATTGATAATGCATGATGATAACTGATAGTTTGTTAAAAACACCAAACCAGCCAAACTGGCTTGCAAAAAAAAAAAAAAAAAAAAAAAAAAAAAAAAACATCCCTGGTTCACGAATACTGTGGATGATGGGTAAAGTATTTTTAATTGTAATTTACAGTAGGTTTTGCACTAAAAGATGTGTAGCCTCCCCATTTATCCAAGGCAAAAGCCAACTAGGTATTACAACACGTAATCTGGCTAGATAGTTCTTACTTTGTCAGATTACCATGGTGGTCTAAAAGCTCTATATTGTTAGGTAAGGTAAGGGAAAGCCACAGTACTCTGCCTAAGTCAGCAAATATTGAAAGCTCTATTTGTTAGGTAAGTGTAATGAAGCCACAGTACCTTGCTAAGTCAGCAAATATTGAAAGGATAATATAAAATGTGAGTGTTCAAGTATATTCCAAATAAATAGTTCTCAAGGTTAGTACGTGTCTTTTTATGTAACCCCCTCTTTTGCCAGAATAAACCAGTTGAACTAGAGAAATGGTTCATAAATACCCGATTAGAAAAGCATCCTATCCAGTATGATTTGCAATGGAAATGAGGGTTTGGACACGTTAAACTATTACTTTCAAAAGTGGCCCATCCATTTTAAACTGACAACTCGTTGCATGGGAAAAGTATATAGGGAGAAGGGAATGTTCAGGGAATAGCTTTTAAAATGTTAATTTTCAATATGAATTTTTTATTATCTCTCAGAGGCTTCAGTTAGTCTTTGGTTTTTTTTCTGAATTTATAAAGGGGCTCTGGAGCTGAGAGTAGAAAGCATTATACAGTATAAGTAAATACAAATCATAGCTAATAAAAAAAAAATGAATGATGTATTTATGCTTGAGATTTTTTTTCTTTTAACCTTGCACGGGTGGCTGTCGCACATGCCAGGGCATGCGGGACATCTCCGGGGGCAGTACGCACATGCCATAGAGGTATGTATGGACATGCCATTATTTTATTTTTTTTTTTACAATCACGGCAAAAGATTTTTTTTGCCAGTGAAAGTGTGATTAAGTCATTTTTAACACTTTCTCATTTTTACCATGCAACAAGCAAAAAAAATGCAACAAACCGACGATTTCAACTCCATGATGCCGCACACTGTATTTTATCGGACTTTTAGACCGAATAATGATCAACTATGGAGTCTATATAGCAACAAAAATAGCCTTCAGTCTCGATTTATCAGGAAGTTTGGCAAGTAGAGACTGTAAAAAATAATAAAAAACTGAAAATACAACATTCTTCGTAGTATTACGAAGAAATGGCAGGGGATGCTGGTTTTTGGCATGAGGGTCGCCCCTGGCAGTGAGGCTCCGGCCTCTATGAATGCTACCCGTCAGTTATGGGTTAACATTCATGTAATCAAAAAGTATGTTAGCCCTAGTTATTGATTAGGACAATAATATAGCAGTAAAGCTGATCTCTAAGCATTGAATGAATGCCTAGATCTCCTTAAGAAAGTTTTTAACTGGTAAAAAAAAGTCATCCAGTCTGAGAAGTCTAACCCTTAGCTGCTGTGAGTGTGTAAAATCCACTGTTCTATTTTGTGAATTGTGTTTCACATATTTGGCTTCACAAGAGCTTACCCCACCAAGGAGTCAATTGAGTAGGCCTATGTAACCTAATTTGATTTCCCGTAGTATGTCAGGAAATATTTGCCCTTTTCTTTATATTTTCTGTACTGATACAGAGGAAGGAATCACTAAAGGGGGATGATGAATCTTATATTTAAAAAATATTTTTTTGGAATAAATACAATTTTCAAAATATTAGAAGACCTCTAATGTCTTTTTAAAGATAAAAAAATGATAGGCACCTGGTTTAATTCAAATTCATTTTTCTAGCTTAGAACGTGTTCTGGTATAGATAATGTAAGCAGTACTCTAGGGAATTATTAACTATTAGAGATATTACTTGTCCTTTTTTTTTAACAGGTTCGACGAGAAGGAGTCGGTGTCAGGCAAGTCAACAGCTAAAGTCGTCCGTACAGAGAGGGATACGTAGAAGCAATAGAATCATTCCCCTCCCTTGGAGAGCATGTTGATAAGATACTTTTCCCCAAAAAAGATGCCTTTAAGATTATCAAATGGTAAGGATTATCCTTTGTTTCTTTTTTAAAGATATGATGCATTAGTAACTGCAAATCTCACTGAAAAAAAAAAAAAAAAATGATTTTTTTATTTTTTTAATTATTTTATTTTTTTTAATAGCATGAGCATATTGGGGCTGCTGGTGAAGAGTGATGGGGAGCTTCTGTTCTTCAGACAGCGAGAAGGAGCATGGATGCCAACTCTGAAACTCTTACATAAATGTGAGTGCTTCTGTCTTTTAACTTAAAATTCTTATAACCCTGAGAGAGAGAGAGAGAGAGAGAGAGAGAGAGAGAGAGAGAGAAGAGGGACGAGAGAGAGAGAGAGAGAGTATGAGAGAGAGAGAGAAGGTTTCAAGTGCGTGAGCGTGGGGGAGCGTGTGAGAGAGCATGGCGGGCGTGTGAGGGGAGCACGCGAGCGTGGTGAGCGAGCACGCGAGCGTGTGAGGCCGAGCACCGAGCGTGTGTCAGTGGGTCTGAGTATGGGTGTGGGAAGTGAGAAGGAAACTGCCAATTACTTACGCTTTCATGTCGTTCCAGATCCCTTTTATGCTTCCATGGATGCAAGTGGACAAAGGTGCTATCCGGTTTATCCTCAGTGGTGCCAACATCATGTGCCCAGGTCTGACATCACCCGGAGCAAAGATGTCCAAGGTTGACAAGAGCTGTTGTAGTAGCTGTGATGGCAGAGGGGAAGCAGCACGCCCTGTGTGTTGGTGTCACAGCAATGTCTTCTGAAGACATTGCCAAGACAAATAAAGGCATAGCTATTGAGAACTGCCATTACCTCAATGATGGACTTTGGTATATGAAAACCTGTAAGTAATCTGAATATGTTTAGGTAACTAAAAAATTTCTAAGAAATTGGAATCTATTAGCAGTAATGGATAAAATAAGAAAACTTTTTTATGTGTTTTTTCCTTTATAAATGGGAAGTTTTGGAATTTAAATAAGGCCCCAGTACCTTGCTGTTAATTCTTTACAGCACAAATTGGCCTATGGAATTTGATACCCCAGATCTGTATAGCAGAAAATTCAGAATTAAAAGTTTTTTGCAGTTGTTTGACAATGTATGTGTTGAAGTATATTCATGACACCTTGAGTGTGTTTTTTTTGTCTGCTTTTTTAATATAACAGTTAATGTAAGAAACTAAACAAATTAAGCAAGAAGGATGTCTGGAGTTTTAAATTGCTTTACTTTTTTGTAATTTATCAGCTGTTGCCATATATCAGTATTTTAATTGTGTATGAACCCTTATTCTAGGTTCAAGCTTTTTAGTTGAAATTATATGATGAGTTTTAGTGGGACCTTTCTGCAAAACTTTTTACATACTTTTTAGGTTTCAGAAAGAAAAAAAACAAATGTTGTAGAGTTTTTCTGATATTCTTTTTGTATTAACGAAATAATATTTGATAATTATTATGATCAGTGAATTGCACTTTCTGAAAAAAATGTTTTGATCTCAAAATAGAAAGCCTTATTATGAAATGTCCTTTTCAATCCCACTCCTTCATGCTGCTATTGATTCACTCCTTTCTTAACCTGATGCTACAAGGGATTGCATGTAAGTATATGCCATGCCCATTTAGAATTTAATTTAATACCTATCTTTACACAATGAGCAAATTATAAATAATACCAAACACACGTGTTTACTCTCTCCCACGATTTTTGGAAATATTTTCTTTTACTTTATATTGTTATTGTAATGTCAATAAAATAATAATAATTATAGACTATGATAAGGCGATTAAAAAGTACTAATGTTAACAACATTGGTTTAAAAAAAAAAGAGAGGAGGAGAGAGAGAGAGAGAGGGGGAGGGGAGAGAGAGAGGGGAGAGAGAGAGGGGAGAGAAGAGAGAGGAGAGAGAGAGAGAGAGAGAGAAAATTGTGGAAAGGTGAAATCAGTTAAGGTCACAAGGTCTACTAATTGGCTCCTTGGTGGCCTAAGCAATTGTGGAGCTATCTGTGTGTAGTGACATTCACAAACAATACTACACTGACCATACAATTTCTTGGTGGGATTGGGTTCATACTACTTTCCATACAGAGTTCTCCCTGCCATTTTAACCATTAATGACCCCTCTTTTTAGTGTTAATTTAGTTATAAAATAGTTTTTAAATATCAGTATCCAATATCAGAATTAATTATTTTTGTGATAATTAATGGGCTACAATTGGGAAACTACAATATGGGATTACCATAGTGGATTAATTAGAGCAATAGATTATTAAATTACAGGTCAGTATTGTGATGTTTCTGACAATTCCATGTCTTAACCCACGTTGCCAGGGATGGCATGTATGGAAATGCCATGCCCACAATGAGTTTTGTTTATTGATTGTATTTAAAGATAGATATTTCCATGAGGTGCTTAATCACTAAGGAATTAATTATTATAACCACCTATCTCACCTGTTATCTTTTTCCTTGAATTTCAAAATTATTCTCTCTTATCTTATGTTACTGTTTGGGAATGTTAATAACATTATAATAATAAAATGATAATAACAGCACCATTATTAATATCATTAATAAAAAGATAGATAAAAAAATAGGAAAATGGAAACAGGTGAGGTCATGAGGTTTACTTATTGACTCTGGTGCCTGAGCACTTTAGAAACTTGTGTTAACATATTTCACAAAAATCCTATATTGAATATGAAATTTTTTCAGTGGCATAGGGTTAATCAAACATAATGATGTTTAGGGAGTACAGACTATAGTATAGTCTAAAACCCTATAAAAGAAAGAACAGTGGTGTCTTATGTTACAAATATTGATGTCTTTACTGTGAACATAATAAAAATAATAGCTGTGACTAGGGGTTTTCCAGCCCTTTGCCCCATATACCTTCTTTTTTGTGACCATTATAAACTTGTGCCTGCAAAATGAAACTGACACAGGGGATAAATACAGACTGTTGCCCCATCAGTGTCCATCACAGTGTTTTCAACCTTTGCCCGTTTGGGGAGCACCTAAAATATATCCTTGACTTCTGGTTACAAAATTAACTTTCTCTCCATTAATGTATAAAAAACAAATGTAAATGTATGTGACCCGTTAATATTTTCCGTTTAAAACATTATTTGAGGCTTAAGCAAATTAACTTTATAGGAAAACTTAATAAAACTCTAATTTTTGGGAAGTTTTAGAATAGGTTAACTTAGGTTAATATTCTACATCTTCCCTATGCTTTAGTAGTTTCAGACGCAAAATTTACACATCTCAAAATATGTGACAGTGTGAAGATAATCGCAACCCCACTTTTATGTCAGAAAAAACAGATTGAGGACTCCTAGACATTAAGATTGTCAAACAAGAGTTTTCTGGGTGATCATTCTACTTCAGTAAATCTTACATCACTACATAATAAAAATTAAAGAGATATTTTCTTTGTGAACCTAGTGGATGCCCTCACCCTCTAGAAGCCAGAGGGTGAGGGCCCCAATCAAAGAGGGCAGGAAGAAGTTATTATTACAAACTGATATATATCATTGCCATTTATGAAGAACCTTTAATGTAAATTTTACATGATAAATTCACAAGTTTTACAGGACTAGTAATATAACCCATTTTTCAAGTAAAATTTGTTTGCAAAGGAGTTAACCAACAGACCTTGTGACCTTCCCCAAATTTTTATCTTTCCTTGAGTTTGCCAGAATTTTTTTGTAGTAAAGCTATGAATATCAGTGCTGTTATTATTGTTAACACATAATTATTATGTTACCGACATTACTAGCAGAAATATAAGATACCCGAAAATTTTCAAAAATCAAAGGAAAAGGTAAATAGGGAGTAGGGAACTGGGAAATTTTGGGACTTGGGACTTGTGGAGCCATCAAGTTTAAAGACAGTTAATAAATAAACCCGTTTGAATGGCATAATATGTACAG
>NW_023663748.1:45000-50736 GCF_015228065.2 Penaeus monodon | reverse complement strand
GACGAAGGGGAAGTGCCCGGACGAGCGGAAGATCGCTTCTTCTCTCGTCGTGCTCGACATCCGAAGGCTGTGACCCGTCATCCGATGAAACGAGCAAAAGTCCCCCTCGCCCTCGTGTTGTCGGGATCCTCGGGTTGGAGACTGCATGGCTGCCGGGCGATCTTCACACAGCGCGGCTACCTGTGGGTCAAAATCTACAGTGGCCGCCTGGCGACGGTGTCCAGTTGGTTGGGGGTGCGAGACGCCCACTCGGGTATTCCAGAGCTGCTGAGCACACTGCACCAACTTGTCCGTGGGGGCATCATCCCTCGTAGCCAAGGCTTCCCGCATGCGCCTCGCAGTACCGCCCCAATGATGGTTATGCCTCACTCTGGTATCACTCTATTTAAGTCGGAAATCTCTGCGTCTCACCCTTTGCAGCGGTCACAAGAGTTAGAGGCGTGGATGAAGCAGATAGAGAATGTTACTCAGCCCTCCACTGGTGAAGCCATGTGTCAGATGGCACGCATGATGTGTCGGGGAACCGCCGAGGTAATAATTAACTCTAGTTTTTTTGATGGCATAACCGACTGGATGATTTTCAAGGGAAAGTTGAGGGAAAAGTTTCGCGGTGTCTGTTCACCTAATGACTACTTCACTTTACTGTATCAGCACCGTATGTTACCTGGTCAGACGCCCTTTGATTTTTACTTGAACCTGCAGGCCGCTGTGTTACAGGGAGAAAGAGACTACCCTACTGCGATTGGTGACCCAGATCTTCTTGCTCGCAGAGTATTTTTGCAAGGTATCCCTCCATGGATCCCTGACGACCGCCCTTAAAGGCCCTTTCAACAACGCCAGGGAAGATCTGGAGGCTCTTCTTCCACTGGCATTGCAGCCGACACACGAGCCTACTCCCCGACGTCCACCCGCCGCGTGGCGCCCCGCACCTTCACGAACACCGGCACGCAAGTGGACGGCAAGAATTAGCGTCGCTGTACAGACGGACGTGCAAGTGCAACCGGATATTGCAGACGTAGAATACGAGTCGGATCGAGGGCGACCGATCCATGTAAATGGTGCCCCAATCATGGCATTCATTGACACAGGTTCTGCGATAACAATCGTCAAAGAGGAACACTTGCCACGCTTTAAACTCGCGAAGCAGCACAGTTGTTACCGTGTGCTGCAAGGAATTTCTGGGACACCGATGGAGGTAACGGAAGAGGTTGACTTGCCTATACAACTATCCGACTCTGTAAGTATAACCCACCGTGCCTCTGTGCTTGATACCCGCTTCCCTGGAGACATACTACTTGGGATGGATTTTTTTAGAAGGTTTACTTTCAGTTTTCATCATGAACCACCGCCTCGTTTCAGTCACCTGTGCATCTTGGGCTGCCTACTCGATGTGACCTTTACTAAACACAGCAGCCTTGTGCTAGCCGAGCTCTCGACAGGTGTGAAGAGTTCGATTACGTCGGCCCACGGATGTCCGCTTCACTGCGCTAAGCTTATAGAACTGCTGCCGGATAGTGCCAGCTTCGTCAAGTGCAGAGTGCCGCGGTCCGTTAAAGACGAAGAGATAGAGATCGCTCCATCAATCAACAAGCTGATCATCCCTGCCACCGTGACCAGGATTGAAGATCGTCGGACGGATGTCTGGGTGGTAAACACATCGTCTCGGGTCATCAAATTACGACCAGGTCAAGTGATCGCCCGTGCGTTGAAAAGACTCTTGGTGACTTTCCTCCCAGTGAAACTTTATATGCTTCTTTGTCAGCTCTGTGAGGGGTGCTGCTATGGCAGAATACCGTTCTATATGTCGACGGAAAAATCCAGTAGCACCGAGAAAGCGGCGTACTTCTTTCTGGTTGCAGGGGGGAGTCATTCGATCGATAGCTGCAACTTTATCTGGATCAGGGCGTATACCGTCAGGAGTGACAAGGAAACCAAGGAATTTCATGGTTGTCGTTGCAAACTGACATTTTTGAGTGTTCAGCTTCAGGCCAGCTTCTTTTAATAGTTGGAGGGTTTCTTCCAGGTGGTCCAGGTGTTCGTCGAAGGTTGCACTATGGACTACTATGTCGTCTAAATAGGCCACAGCATGCTTCCCAAGCACTGGGGAGAGTATGAAATTGATAGCCCGCTGGAAAGTAGGTGGGGCAGTCACTAAGCCAAAAGGCAGCCTGGCAAATTGCCACAAGCGATGGCCATCAGAGAATGCCGTTTTGGGGCCCCTGTCTGGTTTTGCTACAGGAATTGCCCAATTTTGCCGACCTTGCATCCAGGGATGTGAACCGGGGAGGTCCCACTGAAGTCGTCAATAAGTTCGTCGATCCTCGGAAGGGGGGTAACTATCAGTAGTTGTTATTTTGTTGAGATTCCTGTAGTCAAATGCAGAAGCGAAGTTTTCCATCTTTCTTCTTTACCAAGACAATGGAGAGGCCAAAGGGGGATTGAGGTTCAATTACTCCAGCTTCTCGCATCTTTCGCATTCTTTTTTTATGGTCTGCTTGGCTGCATGAGGAAAGCTCCACTGGCGGGTGACAATTGGTTTTGCATGGCCAGTTTCGATGGTGTGTTCCACCCCTGGTATGGTGCCAATTTCCAACTTATCTTCTGTGAAGATCTGGGTTTGTTGTCCCGGGTTTGATTAGTTTCACATAGCTGTTCTTGTCTGGTGCACTGCAAGATGACTTAAACTCGCATTCATCATCAGAACATCACTATGGATCTTGCTCTCACCAATGCCTTCATCACCACTAGTTGAGATGTCAGATAAGGTGTCAGGGAAACTGATCCAATCCTCGTATCCAAAATCAAGGGTTCCGAATTCAGATTCGAAGTCATCATCCTCGAGGTCCCCAAGAAACTCTGGATCAAGAAGATTTTTCAGACGCGACATCCGGAACGGTGATGGCGATTTTTGTGAGGGGGGATGCAGCAAGGCCTCCCAAGGCCGGGAGTTTGTTGCATACACCGATGCAACAGGGGTGCACGGGCGATCACTTGACCTGGTCGTAATTTGATGACCCGAGACGTGTGTTTACCACCCAGACATCCCTCCGACGATCTTCAATCCTGGTCACGGTGGCAGGGATGTCAGCTTTTTGATTGATGGAGCGATCTCTATCTCTTCGTCTTTAACGGACCGCGGCACCCCTGCACTTGACGAAACTGGCACTATCCGGCAGCAGTTCTATAAGCTTAGCGCAGTGAAAACGGACATCCGGGGCCGACTAATCGAACTCTTCACACCTGTCGAGAGCTCGGCTAGCACAAGGCTGCTGTGTTTAGTAAAGGTCACATCGAGTAGGCAGCCCAAGATGCACAGGTGACTTTAAACGAGGCGGTGGGTTCATGATGAAACTGAAAGTAAACCTTCTAAAAAAATCCATCCCAAGTAGTATATTCTCCAGGGAAGCGGGTATCAAGCACAGAGGCAGGGTGGGTTATACTTACAGAGTCGGATAGTTGTATAGGCAAGTCAAAACCCCTTCCCTTACCTCCATCGGTGTCCCAGAAATTCCTTGCAGCACACGGTAACAACTGTGCTGCTTCGCGAGTTAAAAGCGTGGCAAGTGTTCCTCTTTGACGATTGTTATCGCAGAACCTGTGTCCAATGAATGCCATGATTGGGGGACCATTTACATGGATCGGTCGCCCTCGATCCGACTCGTATTCTACGTCTGCAATATCCGGTGTGCACTTGGGACGTCCGTCCCGTACAGCGACGCTAATTCTTGCCGTCCACTTGCGTGCCGGTGTTCGTGAAGGTGCGGGCGCCACGCGGCGGGTGGGACGTCGGGGAGTAGGCTCGTGTGTCGGCTGCAATGCCAGTGGAAGAAGAGCCTCCGATCTTCCCTGGCGTTTTTTAAAAGGGCCTTTTAAAGGGGCGTTTTTATATATAAAAATTTGTATATTAATATTAAATATATATATAATATATTATATATTATAATATATTAATATATTTTATATTATAAAACTAAAATATTATATATATTAATATATATATTATTATATATATATATATATACATATATAACATATCCAACACATACACACACGGAACATATGTACACACACACAAATATATAGTGGAAATATATATATATATATATTTTATATTATATATATATATATTTATAGATATATAAATTAAATATATAATATATATATATATAATATATATATATATATATATTAATTATTATATATAACAATATATACATACATACACACAAAAAAACTAAACAATGCACAAAACCACGTGTTTGGTGTTGTGTGTGTTATGAATAAATATATAAATATATATAGATATATAATATATATAATAATATAATAAAATACTTATGATACAATAAAATATATATATATATATATAATATATTAATATATATACTATATATAATAATATATATATATAATATATATATATAATATATATTAATACACCCCAAAAAACACACACACACACCCCAAAAAACACAACACACACACACACACACACCATATATATAATAATATATATAATAATATTATAATGTTTATTATAAATAGATAGATAGATAATAGATAGATAGATAGATAGATAGATTATATTAGCATATAATATATTATATATATAATATAATATATATATTTTAATATATATATATAAAATATTGAATATATATATATATATATTATATATATAATATATATAATATAAATTATAATATATATGCATACATACACAAACAACACACACACACACACACACACCCCTGCCCTGTGTGTGTGGTGTGTATATATTGCATATATAAATTATTATATATATTTATAATATATATTTTAATATATTAATATTTTATATTTATGTATGTATTATATTATATATTTTATTTATAATATATATTAAATATATATATATATATATTATTGTTGTGTTGTATTAAAATTATATCATTTATATAAATTATATAATATATATATATTTATTTTATATATAATATAATATATATCTATTATATATACACATATAAATGTGTGTGTGGGTGGTGTGTGTGTGGTGTGTATGGGGGATTGTGGTGTCTGTTTATGTTGTGTTTGTGTGTTGTGTTTTGTGTTTGTGTACAAATTTAAAATAATATATTATTTATTATATAATTATATAATATTTTATATTGTGTGTGTGTGGTGTGTGGGGTGTGTGTGTGTGTGTTTTGTGTGTGTGTGGGTGTGTGTGTGTGTTTTGTATGTGTGGTGTGTGTTGTGTGTGTGTTGTGTGTGTGGTTTTTTCTGTAAAAATATTTTATATGTAAAATATATATATTATATATAATATTATATATATTATTTGTGTGTGTGTGGTGTGTGTGTTGGTGTGTTGTGTGGGTGTGTAGTGTGTGTTGTGTGTGTGGTGTTGTGTGTTTGTTGTGTGTGTGTTTGGTGTTGGGTTGTGTGTTGTTTTTGTTTACAAATTTTTATATATTTATAATTAAATATATATTATATTATTTTGTGTGTGTGGTGTGTGTGTGTGTGTGTGTGTGTGTGTGTGTGTGGTGTGTGTAGTGCGTGTGTGTGGTGTTGTTTGTGTGTATGATGTCATATATTAAATACAATATATATATTATTAATAATTAAAATAATATTTTATATATATATTTATTATATATATATTTTTCGTGTGTGGTTGTTGTTGGTGCGTGTTTTGTGTTGTGTGTGGTGTGTGTGTGTGTGTGTGGTGGGGTGTGTGTGTGTGGTGGT
>NW_023663748.1:0-40000 GCF_015228065.2 Penaeus monodon | reverse complement strand
TTATTTGGTTAGGTTAGATAGGTTTTATGTTTAGGTTAATTTGGTTAGGTTTACTTTAACATACTTTTGGTTACCCAGATAGCCGCCAACACATACTTACGAACGCCTAGAAACACTACACAAAAATACGTATAGTACAAAATTTTATATTCATATATACATATATAGATACATATGTAGGATTAATTTAAACCATTAAATATACACCAATAGCACACACACGCTGTGTGTACGTGTGTGCATATATATATATATATTATATATTATATATATATATATATATATATATAATATTATAATATATATATATATATATATAAAATTTATATATATATATATAATATATGATTATATATATTATACACATATATGTATTATATATATATATATGTTAATAGATATATATTATATATATATAATATATATATATATATATAAGAAATAAGAGTACATCGAGGCATGTATACATTTGCTGGGCGGTCAGCTTGTTGTGGACCGCCTTATATATCCCCCACGGTTCCCTTACAGATGTCATTCTTCGTCCCCTACGAGGTGAGGACGACGTCCCACCATCGTTTCCCCGGAGGAGGTTACACCTAAGGTCGTCGACAAAAAACCCTCGTTTTTATCCATAGTGGGTGAGATACCCCTCGCAGTGAGGCTGCTTCGACCAATAGAAAACGGGAAGTTCGCCTGGGCGACTCACCTGCTTGGCTTTATTTTATTGTTTAACCTTTTGTGTGTGTGTGTGTATTTTAATAAACATTTTTAATATCCTCTTTAGGTCGAAACTTAGTCGAAAAAGAAATAGACCACCGCAAAATAGCAAAGAAAAAGGACCTTGAAGAGCATTTTTTTCTTTTATTTAAACTTCATCGAATATTTCACATCTTTATATTTTAATACAATTTTACAACAGGGTGAATTTATTACCTTGTTTCACTGTTATTATGTTGTATTATATACCATAACGACAAACAAAATATATATCCATGCGTGTGCGTGGCTATGTAGATAGGTTAGGTCTTATGGATACAAGTATATAAAGCTTTTATTACAAACGTGTGGTGTGTTTCTCTGTGTATTGTGTGTATGTCGTTGTGTATGTGTGTGTGTTTTCTCTGTGTATGTGTGTTTATGTCGTGTATGGTGGTGTGTATGTTTTGTAATGTGTGGTATGTATGTATATTACATATATAAATATATACAGGAGAGAGAGAGGGAGAGAGAGAAGACATACATGCATGTTAATATATATATATATATATATATATTATATACTATTATTATCATATCTATTTTATATATTGTATATATGTATTATATTAGATGTATATATTATATATATAATATTATATATATATATATATATGATATATATATATATAATATATATTCTATTTTCATATATATCTATATAATATATAGAATCTATTATAATTATATATAATATATCATCTATATCTGCTTATATTGCATCTACAATTATTATCTATAGATATATTCTATATTACTATATATATATATATATATACTATATAATATATCCATATACACATGTGGTGTGTGCCTATATATATCTATATTCTATATATAATATATCTATCTATATCTCTATCTATATATACTATATATTCATCTAATCATATCTACATGTGTGGGTATGTGTGTGGTGTGTGTGTGTATTAATGTGTGTCTATAATATATATATATATATATATGATTGTATATATATGAATATATGTATCTATATATTATATATATTACTATATATATTTATATATATATCTTATATATAATATGTTATTATATATTATAAATGACTAATAGTGTGTGTGTTGTGTGTGGTCTATGTGTGTGTCTGTGTGTGTTTGTGTTTGTTTTGTGTGTGTTAGTGTGTGTGTGAGTGTGTGTGTGTGTGTGTGTGTGTTTGTGTTTGTGTGGTGTATTGGTATGTGTTTTAAAATATATGCCCTATATGCATGTATCTGTATATAGAGTGTTCATGCTTATAAATACTGATATATATTTATCTACTATATATATATATATATATATATACTATGCATATATATATTCATAAACATAAACACACACACACACACACATACCACACACACACACACACGCACACACACACTGGGCAGACACACACACACTATAACGGTATAGACCCTATTACATTGGCTTTGCAAGGGTATTGATACTGTATTCGCCATTGCTCTTTGGTCTGAGAGTTGACACAACGCAGTATAGAGACGAGACATGTCTAGTATGGGTAAGGCGGTACGCGGGTCGCAGCCAGCTGCCCGGAGGGAGAGGGCGAGCTGACCGTACCCGCGTCGGATGCTTAGCACAAACCCCGGTCAAACGATGTGAGATATCAGATGTGACCTCCGCCCTCGCTGAGCGAAGGTTATATTTGGGATTTTTGGATCCACGTGAAAAACAGCCGTGAGTGGTCCAGCTGGTAACCGAAATAGAATTATCCCACATACTGTAGATTATCCACATCCTTTATTGCTCGGGTTGCTTCGGGCACGCTACTCGCACCTCGCCCTTCGAGGGATCCTTCAAGGGTTGACATAACTTGGGCTGGTCGTCTCGTTCTCGGGTGCGTCGTCCTTGGTGCATCCTTGTGGGCCTGCTCGTCCTGTCGTCCTCATCCTCCTGGTTCCTTGGTGTAATCTGATCTGTTCTCTGATGTCCACACGTCCTCCGAAAGTCCTCGCACAGGTCCTGCCTTGATCTTCAGATTCGTCTAGACTCCTCGTAGTGTCCCTGGCCCAGGCCTAACTCGGCGGCGTCCTCGTCACAATCCTCACAGATCTCGTCCAGGTCCTTCTCGCGTCCACACGTCCCACGTAATCTTCATCCGGACTACGGCGTCGGGGCAGGGGCGGCATCTCGGGGCGGCTGATACCTGCGCTACGAGCTCTGGAGTTTAATAGATCTGCGGGTCATCGGGGGGTCCGGCAACTCGGGGCGTCCTCGGCAGGCAACGCCCTCCCACAACATCATGGACGGCTTAACCACTGCCTCTGATGAACATCCATTCCGCAAGCCTATGGCGATCTTCGATGACGTCCTTCCCACGTCATCCTAAGGTGACCGACTGTGCAGGATCTTCCTTCGGTGTCCCCCCCCCCCCCCCCCGTGTTGGTCCAACTGCAATATGTAGTCAGTACCAGATCATACACGTAAGGGCCAGAGTAATAGAAAAAGAAAGGCAACAGATAAGAGGGTGTGTTAATTACCAACTATGCCGTATTTATGAAAATTGCGGTTTTTAATGTCAGTTTTTTAATTATTTTCGTCTTTTTTTTCTTGCAGTTGTGGTGTTTTTTTATAGATTTTCCAACAAAAATATAAAAGAAAGAATAGAGAGATTGGAACGTCAGTACGGTCCGCAACAGACCTTGACTTGAACTACCCACCGTCTCTGATAGATATAGAGTAATAATGAACAACTCGCGAGTCCGCGAAGATCTATTTGACCCATAGTCCCCGTCACACAGAGAAGTAATAGATGTAACTTGTACATTATGTACGAAGCACTCGTCACGACAGACAAAATTGCGGGCTAAAGAGATACATAATTAATCGTTAAAAGACAGCAGTCAACCTTATTAATGAAAGGGCATTGTCTTTCGTCTACGTGTATGAGTGAGGTGAATGTGTGGGGTGTTGTATGCGTGTGTGAGTGGACAGCTAGCGTGAATGAGAGGGAAGGCAAGTGACCTCACACAAGAGAAATGAATCGAAAACACGAATATTAACGTTCACTATAACAAAACTGAGTACATTTAGCAATGCTATCTATTTAGATTATTTCAACTACCACAGTGAATTCAACTAATAATGATTATGGCGACAGAATGTACGCATGAATGGAATGGTGACATGAAAAAATATTCGCAATCTGTGTAAAAGCAAATCTTCTCTGGGGTCAAATCTGAACTGCCGAGGTATATGTCTAGCTAAGCATGCCAGACCTAATTAAAACTCAAAAACGGGGGATCCTATACCCAAAATGCCGTATATGACTGAGGCGAGACTCGACTCGACCAGGGATCTTATAAAGAACCTGCTCTCTTCTGCGTATCTGTGATGGGCGCTCGCAACATTCCCTAGGATATTAAATTTTCAAACGAATCACACAAACGCTTGGGTGTACCCAAACATGCGAGCGACTTGAGGAGGGTGGAGAAAGGTGTGATTAATAAGCGCATAAATGATTCTAGCTTTAAACCCTTAGTCCTTACATTTAATTAACGGGACGTAACCGCGGGTCAACACCGACTCAAAGGTGCCGAACGAATAATTCGTTTTTGTACCTACTCCCCCCCTCGAACGACGGAACGCAAGAATGCTATTAGACGTTTAGCACACGCCCCTGGGCAATATCGTGCACTATACGCTACGCTATATTTAATAATAACCAATTAGTAAATTGGGTACAACGCTTCGCTCTGCGCCGATAGAACTTGTCACCAAAAAGCAATGTACAATGCCCCCTTTTTTTTTTTGGTTGGGGGGGTTATTCCCAATGCATCAACAAAAATAAAACTAGCCAAAATACAGGGAAACCACGCTGTCAATTTGAATCCTTCCCATGTCGCCACCGAACCGGAAAAGAGAAAGTGAAGGTCAAGTCAAGACAGGAAAATACCCTTTTTCTAATCCAAAGTGACCCGCAAGCGAAAGAAAAGGTACGGTCAGTCGGGGCGAGGGGGAGGAAAAAATGAACTGATATTTCGGGATGGGATAAAATCACGAACGCGTTTAAATTCGTTGGCAGATAACATATACATTTCTAAAACGGAGAAAATAATTAACATTAACTAACGCACGATATTCATGTTTGTCGTGTTGGGTCACCTACTCGATCGCACGAAATGCGAATCTAGGGGAAGGGAATAGTGTGATAACGTGCCATTTGCTGTCATTCGCACCGTTTTAAACCTAAAAAAAAAAAAAAAAAAAAACAAAACGGCTTAACGATTTTGCCACTTTCGACTTTGGAATTATTTGTCTTTTACCTTTTTTTTTATTATTATGGAGACAATTCCTGGATTTATCATCATTATTTATCATGATTATCATCAATATTCTCATTATCATATCATTATGCATCATTATCTCATTATCATCATCGTTATCATCATTATTGCAATTATTCTAATCATTATTGCAATTATTATCCATTTTATGGCAAATTACTGTCGTTATACTATTAATTTTTTGCAACTATACTATAACAACATCAATAATACTAGAAATACATTAATAAACTAACAATAATAACGATATTTATCATATTAATTTATATCATTATTTTAATTAATATCGTAATTACAGTAATTATTACTGTTATATAATTATTTTTGCAAATTAAATACTAGTAAAAATGATAATAATAATAATAATAAACAATAATAATATCATAACATATATAACGACTATTACCTTAGTATTATACTTATTATTATTATTATTATGTTATTATTACAGTTTATAATATATGTTTTGGGCAATTTAATACTAATAAAAAAGTAATAATAATATAATAATCATAATAATATATAATAATAATAGTAATAGTAAATATAATAATAATAATAATAATAATGGATAATAATAATTAATAATAATAAAATAATAATATTAATATAATATATATGATAATTATTTGATAATCTTAATAATCATCCAAATGTTCTCAAAATTCCTCTTTATTCTCACTTGTTAATCCTCATTATTGATTCTGATTAATACGATTTTGGTCATTATTATCCTTAGTACCCTAATAATTGCCAAAATCAATCAAGAATCGAAAAAACGTCATTTGGAGTATAGTCTCAAAAGGCTATATTTTCGCTAGATTTTGCCGCTTTTTCGACTTTTGGG
This sequence comes from Penaeus monodon, assembly GCF_015228065.2. Taxonomy (NCBI): domain Eukaryota; kingdom Metazoa; phylum Arthropoda; class Malacostraca; order Decapoda; family Penaeidae; genus Penaeus; species Penaeus monodon. The sequence goes on along the minus strand of NW_023663748.1, from coordinate 34,090 downwards.
AATTATTTCCTTTTACCTTTTTTATTATAAATTGGGACAATTCCTGATTATTACATCATTATTATCATGAATTATCATCAATATTATCATTATCATCATCATTTCATCAATTATCATCATTATCATCATCATTATCATCAGTATTGCCAGTATTATCATCTTATTGCAATTATTATCATTATTAATTGCAATCATTGCAGTTATAATATAGAAATTTTGCAACTATACTATACAACAACAATAATAATAGAAATACAATAATAATAACAATACTAACATATTATTAATAATTATTTATATTATATATTTAATTAATATCGTAATTACAGTAATTATTAACTGTTATAAATAATTATTTTTGCAATTATCTACTAGTAAAATGATACTAATGATAATAATAACAATATATATTATAACGATATTATAACGACTATTAACATTTATGTATTATACTTATTATTATTATTATTATGTATTGTTTTATTACAGTTATAATATATTGTTTTGGCAATATACTAATAACAAAAGTAATAATAATAATAATACTAATCATATAATGATAATAATAATAATAATAATAATAGTAATAATAACAGAATATAATAATAATAATTAATAATATATAATATAATAATATAATAAAATAATAAGTAAATAATAATAATAATATCATAATGATAATTAATAAATACGAGTCTATGATAATAATAAGGATAAATATTGATAATATTATAATCATCAAAATGTTATCAAAATTCTCTTTATTCTTCACTTTTTATCCTCTTATTTTCATGATTAATATCGATTTGGTAATTATTATCATTATTTTTCCCTAATACTTGCCAAAAATCATCAGAGAATCGAAAAAACGCCATTTTTGGAGTATACTCTCAAAAGGCTATATTTTCGCTAGATTTTGCCGCTTTTTCGACTTTTGGAATTATTTTCGTTTAACTTACCTTTTTTATTATAAATGGACGACAATTCCTGTTATTATCATCATTATTTCGTGAATTATCATCATATTATCATTTCATCATCATTATCATCATCATCACATCTTATCATCATTATTGCAATTATTAATCAGCATTATTGCATTTCATATTATTTGCAATTATTGCAGTTATAATATATCATTTTTGCAACTATACTAATCACAACAGACAATAATAATAGAAAATAACAATAATAATAACATAATACGATATTATATAATTACTTTATATCATTTTTTAATTAATATCGTAATTTACAGTAGTTATTATGTTTATAATTTTATTTTTGCATTATACTACTATAAAAATGATAATAATGATAATATAACAATAATAGTATTAATAACGATATTTATAACGCTATTATAACATTATTATTATACTTATTATTAGTATTATTATTTGTTGATTATTACAGTTAACGAATTATGTGTTTTTTGGCAATAAAACTAATACAAAAGTAATATATAAATAATAATAACAATGAGTAATAATAATAATAATAATAATAAATAATAATATAATATATAATAATAATTATAATAATAATAATAATAATAATAATAAATAATAATAATAAATAATAATACTAATAAAATAATAATAATGATAATAATAGCGAATATCATAAATGATATATTTGATCATATTAATAATTCATCAATGTTTCAAAATTCTTCTCATTATCCTCATTATTGTCATGATTAAATACGATTTGGTAATTATTATCATTATGTTCCTAATAATTTCAAAATCATCAGAGCATCGAAAAACGTCATTTTGGAGTATACTCCCTCAAAAGGCTTATTTCGCGTAATTTTGCTACTTTTTCAACTTTTGGGAATTATTTTCCTTTTACCTTTTTTATTATAAATGGAGGCTTCCTGTTATTATCATCATTATTATCATGATTATCATCATTATTATCATTTTCCTCATCCTTATCATCATTATTGCAATTATTATATCCATTATTGCAATTATTATCATTAATATTGCATTATTGCAGTTATAATATATAATTGCAACTATACTAATAGACAACAACAATAATAATAAGAAATAACATAATAAGCAACAATAATACGAATTTATAATAATTATGTTATATCATTTATTTAATTAATATCGTAATTACAGTTAATTATTACTGTTATATATGATTATTTTTGCAATTATCTCTAGTAACAATGATAATAATTATAATAATAACAATAAAAAAATATTAATAACGCTATTATAACGACTATTACATTAATTTATACTTATTATTAAATATTATTATTGTTATTATTAAACAGTTTATAATATATTTTTTGCAATAATACTAATCAAAAATGTAATATACTAATATAATAATAATACTAATAATCTAAAATAATAATAATAATGATAATAATAATATGAATAATAATAATACTAATAATATAAATAATAGCGATAATAAGAGGAATAATAATAATAATAATAAAAATAAAAAAAATAATAAGTTATTATTATTGTTATTATTATAATAGTAATATAGATCATAATAATAATAATTAATAATAATAATAATAACTATAATAGATTAATCGATAATAATAAATAATAATAATATATAATAATACTATAATAATGATCATATTGATATAATATCATCAAATGTTATCAAATTCTCTTTATTCTCACTTTCATCCTCATTATTATGATTATTAGACAATTTTGGTAATTATTAGCATTATTACCATAATAATTGCCAATAATCATCATGAGAAATCGAAAAAACGTCATTTTTTGGAGTATACTCTCAAAGCTATATTCCCTAGAGTTTGCCGCTTTTTTCGACTTTTGGGAATTATTTTCTTTTACCTTTTTTTATTATAAATAGAGACAATTCTGTTATGATCATCTTTTATTATCATGATATATCATCAAATTAGCATTATCAATCATCATTATCATCATTATCCTCATTATCATCATCTTCTCAATCTTATTGTCCAATTATTATCATCAATATTGCAATTATTATCATTATTATTGCAATTATTGTCAGTTTATAATATATAATTTTGGCAACTATACTAATAAACAGCACAATAATAATAGAAATAACAATAATAATAACAATAATAAGATATAATAATAATTCTTTATATCTTTTATTTTAATTAATATCGTAATTAATTAATTATTACTGTTTTAATACTTTATTTTTGCAAATTATACTACTAGTAAAACGGATAATAATGATAATATAACAATAATGGATTTTATACGATATAATAACGAATATTAACCTATTATTATCCTTTTTATTATTATCCATTATTTGTTTTATTACAAGTTTGTAATTATATGTTTTGGCAATAATACTAATAAAAAAGAGTATAATTAATAATAAGCATAATAATATAATAATAATAATAACGATGATGATGCTACTAATAATAATAATAATAATAATAATATAAAAATAATAATAATAATAATAATGAATACTAATAATAATAATCATAATAATAATAATAATAATAATAATAATAATGATAATATTATAATATTCATAATCTCAAAAAGGTTATCAACGTCTCTCTTCTCACTTTTTTCATCATTATTATCATGATGATACCATTCTGGTAATTATTAGCATTATTACCCTAATCATTGGCAAAAATCCATCAAGAAATCGAAAAAAACGTCCATTTTGGAGTAATAAAATCTCCAAAAGAGCTATCTTTCGCTAGATTTTGTCCGCTTTTCGAATTTTGGGATTTTTTTCTTGTTTTAAAAAAAAACCTTTTTTTTCATTATTATCATGGACACAATTTCCTGTTATTATCATCATTATTATCATGATTATCATCATTACTATCGGTAACATCATCATTATTATCATAATCATCATTCTCCATCATCATTATCAGCATTATTGTAATTATTATCATCATTATTGCAATTATTATCATATTATTGCAATTTGCCGTTATAATATATATTTTGTAACTATTCAATAACAAACAACAATAATAATAGTAATCAATAATTAATACCAATAATAACATATATAATAAATTCTTTATGCCATTATTCTAATTACTATCTTTTTACTGTAGTTATTCTGTCATAATAATTTATTTTTGCGATTATAACTACTAGTAAGATAATAATAATGATAATATAAGCAATAATAATTATCAAATAATATTATAACGCTTTCAATAGTACTTATTATACATCTATATTTATTATTACTGTTATTATTACGGTTATAATATATTTTTTGGCAATAATAATAATAATAATAATAATAATAAAAGTACTAATAATAAATAATAATAATATAATAATCATAATAATAATAGAAGTTTTAGTAATAATAGTGATAATAATAATAAATAATAATAATAATAATAATAATAATACTAAAAATAATAATAATAATAATAATAATAGTGGTATATAATAATATATTAATATATCAATGTTATCAAGCTTCTCTTATTCCCTTTTATCATCATTTTTATCATGATAATACCATTCTGGATTATTATCATTATTTACCCTAATCATTGCCAAAATCATCACAAAATAGAAAGTGAAACGTCATTGTGGAGTATAATCTCAAGGCTATATTTCTCTCTATTTTGGCCGCTTTTTCGGGGACTTTTGGGATTTTTTTTTCTTTTACCTTTTTTTATTATATATGGACACAACTCTTGTTATTATCTTCATTCTTAGCATGATTATCATCTTTACTATCGTTTACAATCATTTTATCATCATAATCATCATCACATGATTATCATCATTATTGCAATTATTATCATCCATTATTGCAGTTATTATCATTATTCTTGCAATTAGTGCAAGTTATAATATATATGTTTGTACTAAACCGATAACACAACAACAATAATAATGTAGATAACGCATAATAATTAACAATAATAACGGATATTATAATAATTAGTTATACCATGATTTCTATTAATTTCGTTATTACTGTAGTTATTACTGTTTATAATAATTATTTTGCAATCATATTCTAGTAAGAATAATCATAATGATAATAATAACAATAATTGATTTAATAATAATATTAATAGACGCCTATCCATAGTATTATTATCTATTATTATTTTATTATTGCTATTCTTACAGTTATAAATTATTTTTTGCAATAATATTAATATAATAATAATACTAATAATAATAATATAATAATAATAATAATAATAATGGATAAGAATAATAAGATAATAATAATAATAATAACAAATAATAATAATAATAATTATAATTTAATAATATTAATAATCTCCAAGAAAATCGAAAAAAGGCATTTTGGAGTATACTCTCAAAAGGCTATATTTTATTTAGATTTTGCTGCTTTTTCGACTTTTGTAATTTTTACCTTTTTTTATTATATATGGACACACTGTATTATCATTAATATTTTATATGAGTACATCATTGCTTTCGTTATCATCATCATTATCATCATATCATCATTATTATCATGATTATCATCATTGTTGGAATTATTATCAGCATTATTTGCAATTATTATCATTATTATGCAATATTGCAGTTATAATATATATTTTTTAATAACTTACTAAATAATAACAACAATTAATAATAGTAATAACAATAATAAATAACATAATAACGATATTATGATAATTATTTATACCATTATTCTAATTAATTTCGTTTATTACTGAGGTTATTACTGTTATAATAATTATTTTTGCAATTATAATACTACGAAAGAATATAATAATTATAATAATGACCATAATAATATAATAATAATATTATAACGACTATCAAGTATGATTATGATAAATTATTATTATTATTACTGTTTATTATTATCAGTTATATATATTTTTGTGGCATAATCATAATAATAATATAATACATATATAAAATAATAATTAATAATAATAGAAGTATTAATATTTAATATAATAATAATAATACTATAAAAGTAATATAATTATTATAATAATAATCATTAATAATGATAATAATAATAATATCATTAATAGAATAATAATATAATAATAATACATATAATAATAATAATAATAATAATATCTAATAATAATGATCATATTAATAATATTAATAATCTCAAATGTTATCAAACTTCTCTTTATTCTCACATTTTATCATCATTATTATCATGATGAATACCAATTCCTGGTATTATTATCTTATTACCCTAATCATTGCAAAAATCATCAAAGAAATCGAAAAAACGTTATTTTTTGAGTATACTCCTCAAAAGGCTATGTTTTCTAGATTTTGCCGCGTTTTCGACTTTTTGTGAATTTTTTTTTTCTTTACCTTTTTTTTATTATATTGACACAATTCCCTGTTGTCATCATCATTATTACATGATTTTTTTTTTTTTTTTTTTAAAAAAAATTTTTTTATCATTACATATCGTTTATCATCATCATTATCATCATAATCATCATTATCAATCATCATTATTCTCATTATTGCATTATTATCATTATTGCAATTATTATGCCTTATAATTGAATATTTCAGTTATAATATATATTTTGTAACTATACTAATAACACAAACAATAATACTAGTATTTAAAAACAATAGATAATAACATTATAACGATATTTAATAATAATTATTTATACCATTATTTAATTAATTTTTTTATTCTATTTTTTTTTAAATTTTTTTTTATTATAAAAAAAATAATTATGAAATAACAAAAATTTTAAAAAAATTATTTGATACCCCAAAGTATTTTAATTTTTTTTTTTCACTTTAATTTCTTTTAAAATTTTTTTTAAAAATTTAAAATAATTTTAAATATAATAATAAAAAAATTATAATAAAAATAATTTAAATAAAATTTTAAAAAAAAATAAAAAAAAATAATAATGGAAGTATTAATAATTTTAAAAAAAAATAAAAATAATTTTTAAAATAAAAATTTAATAACATAAAAAAAAAATATAATAAAAATTTTTATAAAATTTCCCTTTATTTAATTTTTACTTATTTAATTTAATTCATTCGGGAAATTATTATTTTTTAAAATTTGCAAAAATTCAAAGGAAAAAAAAAGTTTTTGGTACCCAAAAATTTTTTAAAAATTTCCCTTTTTTTTTTTATTTTTTTTTTTTTTTTTTTTTTATAAAAATTTTATTTTAAATTTTATTAAATATAATTTTTAAACCATACATAATATAAATATATATATAATTTTATTATTATTTTAATTTTTATTTTAATATTAATTTTAATAATTTTTATTTTTTAAAAAAAAAAAAAACAAAATAAAAATAATAAAATAATAATAAAATAAAAGATATTTAATAAATTTTAAATTTTTTTAATTAATTTTTTATTATTAAATTTTAATTTATATAATTTTTTTAAATAATATAAAATAAAAAAAAATTTAATATAATAAATAAAATAAAAAATTTTAAAACGACTTCATATTTTATTATTTTTTTTTTAAAAATTTCTGTTTTTTTTTTACATTATAAAATTTTTTTTGCAATAATAAAATAAAAAATTTGGAAGTTTATAAGATAATAATAAAAAATAAAAAATAATAATAAATTTAAAAAATAAAAATAATTAATAATAAGAAATAATAATAATAAAAAATAAAAAAATTAAATTTGGGGATAATTTTAATAATTTTAATAATCATCAAATGTTATCAAACCCCCTTCCCCCCTTTTTTTTTCTCACTTTATAAACCCTTATTGTCATGATAAATACCTTTTTTGGAAAATTTTTATCTTTATTCCCCAATCATTGCCAAAAATCTAAAAGAAATCAAAAAAAAAGGTTTTTTTGGGGGGTTTTATTTGAAAAGGTTAATTTCGCTAGATTTTGCCCCCTTTTTTCGCCCTTTTGGAAAATTTTTTTTCCCTCTTCCTTTTTTTTTTTATTATTATGGACAAACTTCCTTTATTTTTGGTTTTTGGGGATTTCGGCAATTTTGGGGTTTAAATAATGAATAATTCCGGGGAATTGTTTTTAATCTAACAATAAATGATGTTAAAAGTGAGAATAAAGAGAATTTTGGAACATTTGAATTTTTATTAAAATTATTATTTTATTTATTTTATTTTTATTTTATTATTTTATTTTGTTTTAAATTATTTTTAATTTTTATTATTTTATTTTTAAATTTTACTTTTATCAAAAATTATTAGTATTATTCCCAAAAAAAAATCTATTTATCTGTAATAATAACAATAATAATAATAATTTAATAAGTATAATAATAATAATGCTAGTGGTTATAATATTTTTAAATTAGCATTATTATTTTTAAATTATTATCTTTTATTATTTTTGTACGGGTAGATTTTTTGGGCAAAAATATTATTATAACAGTAATAATTACAGTAATAACGATACTAAATAAGATAATGCTATAAATAATTATATAAAATCGTTATTATTGTTATTATTATTGTTATTACTATTATTATTGTTGTGGTTATTAGTATTATTGCAAAAATATATACTATAACTCCAATAATTGCAATAATAATGATAACAATTGCAATAATGATGATAATAATTGCAATAATGATGATAATGATGATGATAATGATGAAATGATGAAATGATGATGATAACGATAATAATGATGATAATCATGATAACGATGATGATAATAAGAGGAATTGTGTCCATATATAATATAAAAAAGGTATAAGAAAACATTCCCAAAAGTCGAAAAAGCGGCAAAATCTAGCGAAATATAGCCTTTTGAGAGTATACTCCAAAATGAGTTTTTCGATTTCTTTGGTGATTCGGCAATTATTAGGGTATAATGATAATAATTACCAGAATTGTATTAATCATAACAATAATGATGATAAAGTGAGAATAAAGAGAATTTTGGTAACTTTGAATATTATTAAAATTATATTATTATTATTTTATATTATTATTATTTATTATTATTATTATTATTATTATTTATTATTATTATTATATTAACTATTATCTTATTATTAGTATTATTGCCAAAAAATCTATTATATCTGTAATAATAACAATAATAATAATAAGTATAAGTATAATAATAATAATGCTAGTGGTTAAATATGTTATTAGTATTATTATTGTTATTATTATCATTATTATTATGTACTGGTAGTAATTGCAAAAATAATTATTATAACAGTAATAATTACAGAATAACGATACTAATTAAGATATGCATAAATAATTTTATAAAATCGTTATTATTGTTATTATATTGTTATTACTATTATATTGTTGTGGTTATTAGTATTATTGCAAAATATATACTATAACTCCATAATTGCAATAATAATGATAACAATTGCAATAATGATGATAATAATTGCAATAATGATGATAATGATGATGAATAATGGAAGAGATGAAACGATAATAAGAGAATCATGTAACGATGTGATATAAGGAATTTGTCTATATAATTAAAAAGGTATAAGAAAAACATTCCAAAGTCGAAAACGGCAAATCTAGCGAAAAGCCTTTGGAGATACTCAAATGAGTTTTTCGATTTCTTGTGATTCGGCAATTAAAATTAAATTACCAGAATGTATAATCATAAAATAATGATGATAAAGTGAGAATAAAGAGATTTTGAACATGAATATTTAAGAATTTTATATTATAATTATTTATTATATTATATTATTATTTTATTATATTATATTTATTATTAATTATTATCTAATTAATTATAGTATTATTCAACATAATTATATGTAAAATAAAATAATAAATTTAACATTGAGTATATAAAATATATGCTAGTGGTTATATATTGTTATTATTATTATTATTTTTATTATTATATTTATTATTATTTTATAGTATAATTAAAAATAATTATTATAAAGTATAATTACAGAAAAACATACTAATTAAGATAATGTATAAATAATTATTATAAAATCGTTATTATTGTTATTATTATTGTTATTACTATAATATTGTTGTGGTTATAATTAGTATTTGCAAAAAATATATACTATAACTCCAATAATGCAATAATAATGAAACAATGCAATTAATGATGATTAATAATTGCAATGATGATGATCCTATGATGATGATTAATGATGAAATAGATGATAATGATGTGATAACGATAATAATGATGATAACATGATGAAACGATGTGAAAGAAGAGGAATGTGTCCATATATATATAAAAAAGGTATCAAGAAAAACATCCCAAAAGTCGAAAAAAAGCGGCAAAATTAGCGAAAATATAGCCTTTTGAGATATACTCCAATAACGACGTTTTTCGATTTCTTTGGTATTTCGGCAATATAGGGGAATAAGATAATAATTACCAGAATTGTATTAATCATAACAACATAAGATGATAAAGGAGAATAAAAGAATTTTGATAAACATTTTGAATATTATAAAATTATATTATTATTATTATCATTATTATAATATCGTTATTAATATTATGTATTATTTATTATATTATATATGATTTATATTATTATTATTACTATATCTTAATTAGTAGTATAATTGCACAAACAATCTATTATATATGTAATAATTAACAAGTATAACAATAAGTATAAGGAGTATAATAATAAGATACGTGGTATAATAGGTTAGTAGCAATCATGTTATATTATCATTATTATATTGTACTGGTAGTAATTGCAAAAACGAATTATATAACAGTAATAATTACAGTAATAACGATACTACTAAGATACATGATATATAATAATTTATTATAAAATCGTATATTGTTATTATTATTGTTATTACTATATTATTTGTTGTGGTTTTAGTATTATTGAAAAAAAATAATATACTATAACGCCAATAATTGCAATAATAATGATAAACAATTGCAATAATGATGATATAATGCAATAATGATGATAATGATGATGATAATGATGATTTAATGCTGATTAATGATGATGATAACGATAATAATGATGATAATTCATGATAACGATGATGATAATAAGAGGATTGTGTCCATAGATATATAAAAAAGTATATAAGAAAAACCATCCCAAAAGTCGAAAAGCGGCAAAATATAGCGAAATATAGCCTTTGAGAGCTATACTCCAAATGACGTTTTTTCGATTTCTTTGGTGATTTCGGCAATATTAGGGTAATATGATAATAAGTACCAAGAATTGTATTAATCATAACAATAATGATATAAAACGTGAGAATAAAGAGAATTTGATAAACATTTGGGAATATTATTAAAAATCATTATATTTATCATTATCATTCTTATTATTTATATTATTATATTATTATTATATTATTATTATATTATTATAGTATTATTAGTATGATGATTACATTATCTTAATATTAGTATAATTGCCAAAAAATCTATTATATCTGCTAATAAGAACAATAATAAGAATAAGTATAAGTATAATAATAATAATGCTTGTTTATTAATATGTTATTCAGCATTATATTGTTATTATTATCATTATTCTTATATTACTGGTAGTATAATTGCTAAAAATCAATTATTTCTAACAGTAATAACTACAGTAATAACGATAATAATTAGATAAGATATAAATAAGTAGTTATAAAGCGTTATTACGTATATTATTGTTTATTACTTTATATTGTTGTGGTTATAGTATTATTTGCAAAAATATATACTATAACTCAATTAATTGCAAAATAATGATAACAATTGCAATAATGGATGATTCAATAATTGCAATAATGATGATAACGATGATGATAATGATGAGAATGATGATAATGATGAATGAATAACGATAATAATGATGATAATCATGATAACGATGATGATAACAAGGGAGGAATGGTGTCCAGATATAATATAAAAAAGGTATTAAGAAAAACATCCCCAAAAGTCGAAAAAGCGGCAAAATCTAGCGAAATATAGCCTTTTGAGGCGTCTACTCAAATGACGTTTTCGATTTCTTGGTGATTTCGCAATATTAGGGTAAAAAAGTGATAATAATTACAGAATTGTATTAATCAGAACAATAAGAGGATAAAAGTGAGAATAAGAGAATTTGATAACATTGGAATATAATTAAAATTATTACTATTATTATGTAGCATTATTATTATTTTATTATTATTATTATATATTATTATTATATCTAATATTATTATTATTATATTATTAGGATTATACTATTATCTTAATTATAGTATAATGCCAAAAAATCTATTAATCTGTAATAATAACAATAATAAATATAAGTATAAGTATAATAATAATAATGTCGTGGTTATAATATGTTATTAGTGTTATATTGTTATTATATCATTATTATTATTTACTGGAGTATGATTGCAAAAACTAACTATGTAAACAGTAATAATTACAGTAATAACGATACTAATTAAGATAAATGATATAAATAATTATTATAAAATCGTTTATATTATTGTTATATTATTGACTCCTATTATTATTTGTGGTGGGTTATTAGTAATGCCCAAATATTATACTAAATCCAATAATGCAATAATAATGATAACAATGCAATAATGATGATAATAATAGCAATACATGATGATAATGATGATGATAATGATGATAATGATGCTAAGATGAGATAACGATAATAATGATGAAATCATGATTAACGATGATGATAATAAGAGGATTGCGGTCCAATATAATTATAAAAAAGGTATAAGAAAAAACATTCCCAAAAAGTCGAAAAAAAGCGGCAAAAATCTAATCGCGAAATTATGCCTTTTGAGAGTAACTCCAAAATGCGTTTTTCGTTCTTTGTGATTTCGGCAATTATTAGGGTAAAAGATAATAATTACCAGAATGTATTAATCATACCAATAATGATGATAAAAGTGAGAATAAAGAGAATTTGGATAACATTGAGAAGATTTAGTAAAATTTTATATATTATATCATTATATTATATTATTATTATTATTATTAGTATTATTATTCTATTATTATTATATTAGTATTATTATATTATCTAATTATTAGTATAATGCCAAAAACATTATTATATCTAGATAAATTAATAACAATAATAATAATAAGTTATAAGCTATAATATAATAAGTACTGGGTATATAATCGTGTTATTAGCAATTATTGTTATTATTTATTTCATTATTATATTTGTACTGGTAGTATAATTGCAAAAAATCATTATTATAACAGTAATCAATTACAGTACTAACGATAATCCATAGTAATGATATAAATAATTATTATACAAATCGTTATTATTGCATTATTATTGTTACTTACTATATTACTGTTGTGGTTCTTTAGTATTATTGCAAAAATATATACTAAACTCCATATAATTGCAATAATAATGTAACAATTGCAATCCTTGTGCTAATAATTGCAATAATAATAATGATGAATAATGATGATGATAATTGATGGATAATGATGATAATGAATGATGATAAACGATAATTAATGTGAAATAATGGATAACGATGGGATAATAAGAGGAATTGTGTCCTCATATATAATATAAAAAAGGTAAAGAAAAACATTCCCAAAAGTCGAAAAAGCCGGCAAAAAATCTAGCGAAATATAGCCTTTGAGGGTATACTTCCAAAATGACGTTTGTCGAATTCTTTGGTGGATTTCGGCAATTACTTAGGGGAATAATGATTATAATTAACAGAATTGTATATCATAACAAATGCTGATAAAAAGGAGAATAAAGAGAATTTATGAGCAAACATTTGAATATTATAAAATATTATTATATTATTAAGCATTATTATTAGTATATTATTATTAAGGTATTATTATTATACTATTATTATTATATTATTATATTCTTACTATTATCGTAATTAGTAGTATAATTGCCAACAAATCTAATATCTGTAAATAATAACAATACAATAATAAGTATAAGTCGTGGCATAATAATAAATTAATTGCATAGTGGTCATAATATGTTTTATTAGCATAATTATGTGTAGATTACATTATGATTTATTTGTACTGGTAAGTATAATTGAAAAAATAATATTTTATAACAGTAATATACAGTACTAAAGATACTAATTAAGCAATGATATAAATAATTATTATAAAATCGTTATTATTGTTATTATTATTGTATTACTATTATATTGTGTGGTGATAGGATATGGAAAATATATACTATAACTCCAAGAATTGCAATAATATGATAAAATTGTAATAATGATGCTAATAATTGCACTATAATGATGAATATGAGGATGATAATGATGACAATGATGATAATGATGATGTGATAACGATAATAAATGATGATAATAAGGATAACGATGATGATAATAAGAGGAATTGTGTCCAGATATATATAAAAAAAGGATAAGAAAAACATCCAAAAGTCGAAAAAGCGGCAAAAGCTAGGCGAAATAGTAGCCTTGTGAGAGTATAATCCAAAAAGACACGCTTTTTCGATTTCTTTTGGGGATTCGGCAATTATTAGAGGTAATAATGATAATATTATCCCACGAATTGTATTAATCATAACAATAATTGCTGATAAAGGAGCAATAAAGAGAATTTTGATAACATGACTATTATTAAAAATTATACCATTATTATTATCAGTAGTCTTATTACTTATATTATTATACTGATATTATTATTATTATATTATTATTATTATTATTACGATTATCTGAATTATTAGATAATTACCAAAAAATCTATTATATCTGTAGATACATAACAATAATAATAATAAAGTATAAGTATAATAATAATTAAGCTCGGTTAAATATTGTCGATTAGCATTATTATGTTATTATAATCATTATTATATTTGTACTGGTCAGATAATTGCAAAATAATATTTCTAACCGAAACTAATAATTACAGTAATAACGATACTAAATTAAGGATAATATAAAATAATTATTTAAAATCGTTATATGTTTTATTATGTATGATAGTAGATTGTTGTGGTTATTAGTATATTGCAAAAATATATACTATAACTCCAATAATTGGCAATACTAATGATAACAATGCACATAATGATGTAATAATTGCAATAAGAATGATAAGGATGATGATAATGAGATAATGAGATAATGATGAGATAACGATTAATAATGATGATAATCATGATAACGATGATGATAACAGAGGAATTGTGCCATATATAATATAAAAAAAGGTATAAGAAAAAACATTCCAAAAGTCGAAAAAGCGGCAAAATCTAGCGAATATATTAGCTTTTGAGAGTATACTCCAAATGACGTTTTTTCGCTTGCTTTGGTGATTTCGCAAAGTATTAGGGTAATAATGATGTAAATGAATGTACCAGAATTGTAAATCATAAAATAATGGATGGATAAAGTGAGAATAAAGAGAATTTTGAAACATTTGAAATTAATTAAAAATTATTATAATTATTATCATTTTATTATTATTATATATTATTATATTATTATATTAGTAGATGTTATCTATTAGTATTAGTAGATTATTAGTACTATATCTTTTAATTATAGTATAATTGCCAAAAAATCTATATATCATGTAATAATAACAATAATAATAAAAAGTATAAGTATAATAATAATAATGCTAGGGTATAAATATTGTATTAGCCTTATTATTGTATTATTATTATCTATTATTATTTATTGTATGGTAGGATTAATTGCAAAAAATAATATATAACAGTAAAATACAGTAAACGATACTAATTAAGATAATGATAAAAAATTAATTATTATAAATCGTTATATGGTATTTATGTTAGTAAATCTATATATTGTCGCGGATAGTATATGCAAAAATATATAATTATAACTCCAATAATTGCAATAATAATGATAACAATGCAATATGAGATAAATAATTGCAATAATGATGATAATGATGATGATAATGATGATAATGATGATATGATGATGATAACGATAATTAATGATGATAATCATGATAACGATGTGATTAATAAGAGGATTGTGTCCATATACTAATATAAAAAAGGTATAAGAAAAACATTCCCAAAAGTCGAAAAGCGGCAAAATCTAGCGAAATATAGCCTTTGAGAGTATTACTCCGAAAAATGACGTTTTTCGATTGCTTTGGGATTTCAGGCAATTATTAGGGTAATAATGATAATAAATACCAGAATCGTATTAACATAACAATAATGATGGAAAAAGTGAGAAATAAAGAGAATTTTGAATAACATTTGAATAGTATTAAAATTATTAATTAGTATATATAATTATTATATTATTAGTATATTAGTATTTTATTATTAGTATTATTATTATTATTAATTATTATTATTATTATTATTAGATATCTTAATTAAGTAGGATAAATTGCCAAAAAAACCTATATATCTGTAATATAACAATAAGAATAATAAGTATAAGTATAATAATATAATGCTAGTGGTTATAAATTGTATTAGCATTATTATTTCTATACTATCATTATATTATTTGTACGGTAGGTATAATGCAAAAAATAATTATGAAACAGTAATAATTACAGTAATAAACGATACTAATTGAAGATAATGATATAAAAAATATTATAAAATCGTGTATATTGTTATTATTATTGTTTATTTACATTATTATTGTTGTGGTTATTAGTATTATTGCAAAAATATTATACATAACTCCAATAATTGCATAATAATGTAACAATTGCAATAATGATGATACTAATTGCAATAATGATGATAATGATGATGATTAATGATGATAATGATGATAATGATGAGATAACGTAATAAATGCTTGATAATCATGATAACGGATGATGATAATAAGAGGAATTGATGGCAATATATAATATAAAAAAAGGTATAAGAAAAAACTTCCCAAAGTCGAAAAAAGCGGCAAAATTAGCGAAATAAAATAAGCCTTTTGAGAGTACTACTCAAAAATGACGTTTTCGATTTCTTTGGTGATATCGGCCAAAATCTTAGGGTAATAATGATAATTATTACCAGAATTGGTAGTAATCATAACAATAATGATGATAAAAGTGAGAATAAAGAGAATTTGTAACATTTGAATATTATTAAAATTTATTATTATATTATTTATTATTATATTATTATTATTATTCTTATTATATTATATTATTATTATTATTATTATTTATTATTATTATATTTAATCTAATTATTAATAAAAAATCTATAAAATAATAATAACAATAATAATAATAAGTATATGAATAATATTTAATAGTTATTGTTATTATTATTTTATAATTTTGTTATTGGTTATATATTGCAAATTTATAAGTATAATAATATAACTATTAATAAGAATAATGATATGAAATAACTATAATATTAAATGTATATATATATAATTATAAAAAGTTATTTGATATTATGTAATAATATATAATGTGTATTATAATTATCAAAAATATAATGAACAATAATTAATAAATAAGATATAAATGATAATGATAAAATATGAAAGATATAAATGATGAAATGAATGATGATAATAAAGAATACCATTAATATAAAAAAGATTAATGATATAGAGAATTTAGCATTAATTAAAATTAAAAATTCATATTAATTATTGAAAATTAGGAATATTATTAAGTTAATATAAAATATTTTAATTTTTATTCGAATATTATGATAATATATATATTAATAAAATTTATTAATTATATAAATATATATTTAATTAGATATTAAAATTTTATTAATTTAAATATATTATATTATATTAGTATTAATATATTATATTATTATATTATATTATTATTATTATTATTAAATTTTATATATTTATATAATTAATATTATTATAGTTAATACTAAATAATATTGTATATTAAATAATGAAAATAATATAATAAATTTGTATATAATGATAATTGATAATATATTATTCATATATTTATATATATATTAATGATGATATGAAAATAATTATTATAATAGTAATATATAACGATATAATAATGATGTAATTATTAATTATAAAATGTATATATATATTATAATATCATAAATGTGTAAAATATATGAAAATTAAATAAAATCAATAATAGTTTATAATTAGATTGAATAAGATAAATAATGATAATATGATATAGAATGTAATTGATAAAATAATATGAAAGATAAAAAATATTGAAAATTGATATATAAAAATATTTTATAATTATATATTATAAAGTATTATTATAATTATTATTAATTATTATTAATGTATTATTACATTTATTTGAGTATACATAAAATTATAGATTTGATTAATAATATTAAGTAATAATATAATAAATAAAATTTATAATATAAATAATTATAAAATTATATTTTATTATATTTTTATATTTATGTATATAATTAATTATTTTTATATTTATTAATATAATATATATTAATCAATAATAATTATAAAATCAATAATGATATAATAATTGTAATAATTATATTTATATTATATTATATTTATGTATATGATTATAAGATTAATGAAATAAATGATAATAATAAAGAATATGCATATATAATTAATAAAGTTGAAATAATTCCAAAAGTGAAAATGCATATAATTGAATATGCATGAAGTATATAGCAAATGAGATTATCGATTTATTTGGATTTCGGATATTATGGAATAATATAATAATTCCAGAATATAAACTATAAATATAAAATGAAAATAGAAATTTAAATATTTTATATATATTATTCAATTATTATATTATTATTGAATTATTATATATTATATTATTACTATATTATATTATATATATTATATTTATATGAATAAAATATTTATAATTAATTCAAAAATCTATTATATCTAATAATAATATAATATATTATTATATATAATATATAATTATTTTATAATATTTTATTAATTATTTTATTATATATTATATATTGTACTGTATATAATTAAAAATAATTATATAACTATAATAATTAGTAATAAAGATACTAATTAAGATAATGATATAATAAATTATTATAAAATCGTTATTATATATATTTTATATTATATATTTGTTATGTATTATATTATTCAAAATATATATTATAATCAATATATTGCAATAATAATGAGAACAATTGCAATTAATGAATGATATTAATTGCAATAATGAGATAATGTTAATGATGATTATGATGATAATGAGGATAATGATGATTGATAACGATATAATGATGATAATCATGATTACGATGATGATATAAGACGGAATTGTGCTCAAGAGATAATATAAAAAAGGTAAGAAAACACCATTCCCAAAAGTCGAAAAAGCGGCAAAATCTAGCGAAATATAGCCTTTGAGAGTATACATCCAAAAATGACGTTTTTTCGATTTTTTGCGTGATTTCGAGCAATTATTAGGGTAATAATGATAATAATTACCAGAATTGGATCTAATCATAACAAATTAATGATGATAAAGTGAGAATAAAGAGAATTTGATAAACATTTGAATATTATTAAAATATTGATTATGATTAGTATCATTATTAATTATTAGTATTATTATTATTATTAAATTACTTATTATGATTATTATTATTATTATTCCTATTATCTTAATTATTAGTATAATTGCCAAAATCTATTATATCTGTAATAATAACCAATAATACTAATAAGTATAAGGATAATAATAAATATATGCTAGTGGTATATCATATGGTATATTAGCATTATATTGTTATTATTATCATTATGTATTATTTGTACTGAGTATTTTAGAATTGCAAAAATAATTATAAACAGTAAAATTACAGTAATAACGATACTAATTAAGATAATATATAAATAATTTATTATAAAATCGTTATTATTGTTATTATTATTGTATTACTATTATTATTGTCTGTGGTATTAGTATTATGCAAAAAATATATACTATAACTGCCAATAATTGCCAATAATAATGATAAACAATTCGCAATAATGATTATAATAATTGCAAATAATGATGAAATGATGAGATAATGATGATAATGATGAAATAGATGATGATAAGATATAATGATGATAATCATGATCGCGCTGATCTAAAAGAGATTGTGTCCATATATAATATAAAAAAGGTATAAGAAAAAACATTCCCAAAAGTCGAAAAAGCGGCAAAATCTATGCGAAATTATCAGGCCTTTGAGAGTATACTCCCAAAATGACGTTTTTTCGATTTCTTTGTTGATTTCGGCAATTATCTAGGGTAATAATGATAATAATTACCAGAATTGTATTAATCATAACAATAATGTATGATTAACAGTGAGAATAAAGAGAATTTTGATAAACATTTGATATATTAAAATTATTTAATTATAGTTATACATTATTATTATTATTTATTATTATTATTATTATGATTCTTATTATTATTATTATTATTATTATTATTACTATGATCTTAATGATTAGTATAATTGCCAAAAAATCTATTAGATCTGTAATAATAACTATAATAATGAATAAGTAGTAAGTACTAATAAAATAATGCTAGTGGTTTAATATTGTTATTAGCATTATTATTATTATGCCTTCCCGGATCATATTATTATTTGTACTGGTAGTACATTGCAAAAAATAATTTTAAACAGTAAAATTACAGTAAAACGATACTAATTAAGATAATGATATAAGATAATATTATCAAAATCGTTATTATTGTTATTTATTATGTTATTACTATAACCATTATATTATGTTGTGGTATTAGTATTATTGCAAAACTTAATACTATAACTCCAATAATTGCAATAATATGATAACAATTGCAATCATGATGTTAATAATTAGCAATAATGATGATAATGATGATGCTAATGATGATAATGATGATAATGATGATGATAACGAGAATAATGAGGATAATCATGATAACCGTGATGATAATAAGAGGATTGTGTCCATATATAAATATAAAAAAGGTATAAGAAAAACATTCACAAAAAGTCGAAAAAAAGCGGCAAAATCTAGCGAAATAAGCCTTTTGAGAGATATACTCCAAAATGACGTTTTTTCGATTCTTTGGTGATTTCGCATATTAGGGTAATAAGATAATAATTACCAGAATATGTATTTAATATAACAATAATGATGATAAAAGTGAGAATATAAAGAGAATTTCTGATAACATTTGAATATTTTAAAAATATATATTTTATTATCATTATTATTATTATGATTATTATATTATTATTATCTTATTCTTCATATTATTACTATTATCTTAAATAGTTAGTTATAATTGCCAAAAAAATCTATTATATCTGTAATAATAACAATAATAATAATACGTATAAGTAGAATAATAATAATGATAGTGGTTATAATATGTTATAGCATTATTATGTTATTATTCATCATTATATTATTTGTACTGGTAGTATAATTGCCAAAAATAATTATTATAACAGTAATAATACGTAATAACGATACTAATTAAGATAATGATATAAATAATTATTATTAAAATCGTTATATTGTTATTATTATTGTTATTACTATATATGATTGTGCGTTATTAGTATTATTGCAAAAATAATACTATAACTCCAATAATTGCAAATAAGAATGATAACAATTGCAATTAATAGAGATAATAATTGCAGATAATGATGATAATGATGATCGATAATGATGATAATGATGACGGATAACGATAATAATGATGATAATTCATGATAACGATTGTGATAATAAGAGAATTGTTGTCCATATAATAAATTAAAAAAAGTATAGAAAAACACGTTCCAAAAGTCAGATAAAAGCGGCAAAATCTAGCCGAAATATAGCCTTTGAGAGTATACGCCAAAATGACGTTTTTCGATTCTTTGGTGATTCGCAATTATTAGGGTAATAATGATAAGAATAAGAATTTTTATTATCCTAACAATTAATGATGATAAAAGTGAGAATTAAGAGAATTTGATAACATTTGAATATTATTAAAATTATTTATTATTATGATTTGTATCATTATTATTATTAATGATTATTTTATTATTATTATGATTATTATTATTATTATTACTATTATCTTAATATTAGTATAAATTGCAAAAAAATCTATTATATCTGTAATAATAACAAAATAATAATAAGTATAAGTATATAATAATAATGCCTAGGGTTATAATATTGTTATTGCATATTATTGTTCATTATTAGCATTATTATTATTTGTACTGGTTGGTAGATAATTGCAAAAAATAATGATTATAACAGTAATAATTACAGTTAATAACGATAACTAATTAAGATAATGATATACCAGAATTTATTATTAAAATCGTTATTATGTTTATTATTGTTATTACTATATTATTGTTGGGTTATTAGTATTATTGCAAAAATATATACTTAGAACTCCAATTAATGGCAATTAATACTGATAACAAATTGCAATAATGATGATAATAATGCCAATAAATGATGATATATGATGATGATAATGATGATAATGCTGATATGATATGATAACGATAATAATGATGATAATCATGATAACGATGATGATAATATAGGAGGAATGTGTCCAATATAATATAAAAAAAGGTATCAAGAAAAAATTCCCAACGTCGAAAAAAGCGGCAAAAATCTAGCGTAAATATAGCCTTTGAGAGTTATACTCCAAAAGACGACGTTTTTCCCCGATTTCTTTGGTTGATTCGGCAATATTAGGGTAATAATGATTAATAATTACCAGAATTGTATTAATCACTCAACAATAATGATGATTAAAAGTGAGAATAAAAGAGAATTTTGATAACATTGAATATTATTAAAATTATTTATTATTAATTATTATCATTATTATTATATTATTATATTATATTATTATTATTATTATTATTATTATTTAGTAGTATATTATTACTATGTATCTTTAATATGTAGTATAATTGCCAAAAAATGCTATTATATCAGTGAATAAATAACCAATAATAAATAATAAGTTATAAGTTAAAAACCTTAATGTAGCTGGTTATAAATATTGTTATTAGATTTTATTGTTATTATTCATTATGATTATTTGTATGGTAGTATAAATTGCCAAAAATAATATTATAACAGTAATAATTACAGTAATAACGATACTAATTAAGATAATGATATAAATACTATTATAACAATCGTTATTATGGTTATTATTATTATGTTATTATATTTATTCATTGGTGTGGTTATTAGTATTATTTCAAAAATACATACTATAACTCAAATAATTGCAAATAATAATGATAACAATTGCAATAATTGGGATGGCTTAATTTTAATTGGTAAAATAATGATGATAATGATGATGGAATGATGATAATGATGAAATGATGATGATAACGATAATAATGATGATAATATGAT
The DNA here is from genome assembly GCF_015228065.2 of Penaeus monodon. NCBI lineage: Eukaryota > Metazoa > Arthropoda > Malacostraca > Decapoda > Penaeidae > Penaeus > Penaeus monodon. The sequence goes on along the minus strand of NW_023663748.1, from coordinate 10,712 downwards.
AACGATGAGGGTGGAATAATTGAGAATGTGTACAGTATATAATATAAAAAGTATAGAAAAACATTCCCAAAGTCGAAAAAACGGCAAATCTAGCGGAAAGTATAGCTTTGAGAGTATACTCCAAAATGGACGTTTCGATTTCTTTGGTGATGTCGGCAAGTTATTAGGGAATAATGATAAATAATTACCAGAATGTATGAATCATAACAATAATGATGATAAAAGGGAGAAATAAAGAGAATTTTGATAACATTTGAATTATTATTTAAAATTAATGATTATTATGTGATCATTATTATGATATTCTTATTATTATTATTATATTATTATTATTATCTATTATTCTTATTATATTATATATTTCTTAATTCTTAGTATAATGCCAAAAAAATCTATTATATCTGTAATAATAACAATAATATATAATAAGTATAAAGATAATAATTTAATAATGCTATGGTTATAATATTGTTATTAGCTTATTATTGTTTATATTATCATTATTTATTATCTAGTACTGGTAGTGTATCAATTGCAAAATACATTATTATAACAGTAATAATCTACAGTAATAACGATACAATTTAAGATAATGATATACATAATTATTATAAAATCGTATTTATGTTATGTATTAGTGTTATTACTATTATTATTGTTGGGGTTATTAGTATTATTGCAAAAATAATATACTATAACTCCAATTAATTCAATAAAATGATAACAATTGCATAATGATGGATAATAATTGCAATAAATGTATGCATAATGATGATGATAATGATGATAATGATGATAATGATGATGGATAACAGATAATAATGATGATAATCATGATAAAGATGATGATATAAGAGAATTGTGTCATATATAATATAAAAAAGGTATAAGAAAAAACTTCCCAAAAGTCGAAAAAAGCGGCAAAATCTAGCGAAATATAAGCCCTTTTGAGAGTATACTCCAAAATGACGTTTTTTCGATTTCTTGGTGACGGTCGGCAATTATTAGGGTAATAATGATAATAAGTACAAGAATTGGATTAAGCATAACAATAATGATGATAAAAGTGAGAATTGAGAGAATTTTGATAAACCTTTGAATATTATTAAAATTTATTATTATTCTGATTCTCATATTAATTATTATTATTATTCTTATATTATATTATTATTGTATTATTATTATTACTATCTCTTAATTATTAGTATAAATTGCCAAAAATCTATTATATCGTAATAATAACAATAATAATAGAAAGTATAAGTAGAATAGATAATAATGCTAGTGCGTTATCAATATTGTTATTAGCATTTATTATGTTATTATTACATTATATTATTGTACTGGTTTTTGATCGTATAATGCAAAAAATTATTATAACAGCAATAATTACAGTACTAACGTACTAATAAGCATGAATGCTATAAAAATTATTATAAATTGCTTATTATTGTCTATTATTATTGTATAAGTTACTTTAATGATTGTTGTGGTTATGAGTATTATTGCCAAAAATATTACTATAATCCAATAATTGACAATAATAATGATAACAATTGCAATAATGAGATAATCATTGCAATAATGATGATAATGATGATGATAATGATGATAATGATGAGAAGATGAGATAACGAATAATAATGATGGCATAATGCATGATAACGAGGATGATAATAAGCAAGGAATTGTGTCCATAAAATCTAAAAACGGTATAAGAAAAAATCCCAAAAGTCGAAAAAACGGCAAAATCTAGCGAAATATAGCTTTTGAGAGTATACCTCCAAATGACCGTTTTTTTCGATTTCTTTTGGTGATTTCGAAATTAGTTAGGGTTAATATGATGAATAATACCAGGAATTGTATTATCATAAACCCAAAATTAAAATGATGATAAAAGTGAGAAATAAAGAGGAATTTGATAACATTGAATATATTAAATTATTATATTATTAGTTCATTATTATTATATTATTATTATTATTATTATTATTATTATTTTATTATTATTATTACTATTATCTTAATTATTAGTATAATGCCAAAAAAATTCTTATTATATACTGTAATAATAATCAATAATAATAATAAGGATAAGATAATAATAATAATGCCCGATGGTTATAATTATTTGTTATTAGGGCATTTATATTGTTATTATTATCATATATCTTTGTATGGTAGTATGAATTGCAAAAATAATTATTATAACAGTAATAATTACAGTATAATAACGAACTAATTAAGATAATGATAAAATAATATTATAAAACGTTATTATGTTATTATTAGGGTATTACTACTTATTATTGTGTGGGTATTAGGATATTGCAACAATATATACTAGAACTCCAATAAATTGCAATAATAATGATAAATTGCAATATGATGATAATAATTGCAATAATGATGATAAATGATGATGATAAATATGATAATGATTATTATGATGATGATAACGATAATAATGATGATAATCATGGATAAACTATCGATGATAATAAGAGGAATTGTGTTCCATATATAACATAAAAATCGGTATAAGAAAAAACATTCCCAAAAGTCGAAAAAAAGCGGCAAACTCTAGCGAAATATAGCCTTTTGAGAGTATACTCCAAATATGACGTTGTTTCGATTTCTTTGGTGATTTTCGGCATTATTAGGGTTAATAATGATAATAATTACCGATTGATTAATCATAACAATAATGATGATAAAACGTGAGAATAAAGAGAATTTGATAACATTTGAATAATTATAAAATTATGAGTTTATTAGTTATCAGTATTAGTATTATTATTATTTATTATTATTATTATTATTATTATTATAGTAATTACTATTATAATCTTAATTATTGTATAATTGCCCCCCCAAAAACTCTATTATATCTGCTAATAATAACAATACTAATAATAAGTATAAGATAATAATAATTAATGCTAGTGGTTATAATATGTATTAGCATTATTATTGTGTATTTTATCATTATTATTATTTGTTAAGGTAGTATAATAGCAAAAATAATTCTTTTATAACAGGACATAATTACGAACACGATACTAATAAGAAATGATATAAACCTAATTATTATAAAATCGTGATTATTGTTATTATTATTGTATTACTATTATTATTGTTGTGGTTATTAGTATTATGCAAAAATATATACTATAAAAACTCCAATACTGCAATAATAATGAAACATTGCAATAATGATGATAATAATTGCCAATAATGACATGATAATGATGATGATAATGGAATGATAATGATGATAATGATGATGATAAACGCATAAGAATGATGATAATCTGATAACGATGATGATAATAAGAGGAATTGTGTCCCCACCAAATAGAATATAAAAAGGTATAAAGAAAAACATTCCCAAAAGTCGAAAAAGCGGCCTAAAATCTAGCGAAATATAAGCCTTTGAGAGTATACTCCAAAATGACGTTTTTCGATTTCTTAGGTGATTGTGTCGGCAATTATTAGGGTAATATGATAATAATTACCAGAATGTTATTAATCATAACAATAATGATGATAAAAGTGAGAAATAAAGAGAAGTTTGCATAACATTTGAAAATTATTAAATTATTCTTATTATTATTATTATATTATTATTATATTATTATTATTTTATATTATTCTTATTATTATCTTATTCTTCATTAATTATTATCTTAATTATAGTATTAGTGCCAAAAAATCTATTATATCTGTAATAATAACAATAATAATAATAAGTATAAGTATAATCATAATATGCTAGTGGTCTATAAATTGTTATTTCATCTATTTATTGTTATTATTCTCATTATTATTATTTTACTGGTAGTATATTGCAACAATAATTATTTATAACAGTTAATAATTACAGTAATAACGATACTAATTAAGAAATGATAGGTAAATAATTAGTATAAAATCGTTATTTTATATTATGTTTATGATTGTTTTATACTATTACTATTGTGTGGTTATTAGTATTATTGCAAAAAATATTACTATAACTCAATAATTGCAATAATCAATTGATAACAATTGCAAATAATGATGATAATATGGCAATAATGATGATCATGATGATGATAATGATGATACTGATGATGATAACGATAATAATGATGATAATGAATGATAACAGATGATGATAATAGAGGAATTGTGCCATATATAATATAAAAATGTATAAGAAAACATTCCCAAAAGTCGAAAAAAGCCGGCAAATCTAGCCGAAATATAGCCTTTGAGAGTATACTCCAAAATGACCTTTTTCAGATTTCTGGTTGGATTTCGGCAATATTAGGGTAAAACAATAGATAATAATTACCAGAATTGTATTAATCATAACAATAATGATGCATAAAAGTGAGAATAAAGAGAAATTTTGATAACAGTTGCAATATTATGTAAAATTATATTATTAGTATTATTCCTTATTATTATTATTATTATTATTATATTATTACTTATTATATTATTACTATTAGTATTACTATTATCTTAATTATTAGATAATTGCAAAAAATATATATTATCTAGTAATAAGTAACAATAAATAATAATAAGATAAGTAATATAATAATAATGCTAGTGAGTTATCATATGTTATTAGCATTATTATTGTATTAAAAAATTTATCATTATTTATTATTGTACTGGTTAGTATAATTGCCAAAAATAATATTATAACAGTAAGAATTACAGTAATAACGATACGAATTAAGATAATGAATAAAGAATTATTATAAAACGTTATTTATTGTTATATTATTGTTATTACTATTATTATGTTGTGGTATTAGTAGATGCAAAAATAGATACTATAACTCCAATAATTTGCAATAATAATGATAAAAACAATTGCATAATGATGATAATATTGCACTATGATGATCATGATGATGATAATGTATGATAATGATGATAATGATGATGATATACGATAATCATGATGATAATCATGAAACGATGATGATAATAAGTAGGAATTGTGTCCATATATAATATTAAAAAACAAAGGCGTAAATTTTTTTTGAAAAAACCTCCCAAAAGTCGAAAAAGCGCAAAATCTAGCGAAAATAGGCCTTTTGAGCGTAACTCCACCAAAATGACGTTTTTCCGCTTTCTTTGGTGATTCGGCAATTATTAGGCCGTAAGAATGATAATAAAATTACCAGGAATCGGATTAATCATCTAACAAATAAATGATGATTAAAAGTGAGAATCAAGAGAATTTGAGTAACATCTTGAATATTATTTAAAATTTATTATTAGTATTATATCATTATGATTATTATTATTATTATTACTATTATTATTATTATATTATTATATTTATTTCCTTATATTCATTATTACTATTATCTAAATTCTTAGTTAAGTTGCCAAAAAATTATTATATCTGTTAATAATAACTAATAATAATAATAAGTATAAGCTATAATAATAATAATGCTAGGGGTTATAATACTGTTATTAGCATTATGATTGTTATTATTATCATTATTATTATTTGTATGGTATTAATATTGCAAAAATAATTATATAAACAGTACTAATTACAGTAAGAACGATACTAATTTAAGATAATGATATAAATAATTATTATTAAAAATCGTTATTATGGTGATTATTATTGTTATTACTATTATTGATTGTTCTGTGGTTATTAGTATATTGCAAAATATATAACAAACTCCAATAATTGCAATAATAATGATAACAATTGCAATAATGATGACTAATAATTTCAATAATGATTGATAATGCTGATGATAATGATGATAATGATGATAATGATGAGATAACGATAATAATGATGATAACATGATAACGATGCATGATAATAAGAGGAATTGTTGTCCATATATAATATAAAAAAGGTATAAGACAAAACATTCCAAAAAGTCGAAAAAGCGCAAAATCTAGAGAAATATAGCCTTGAGAGTATACTCAAAAATGACGTTTTTCGATTTCTGTGGTGATTTCGGCAATTATTAGGGTAATAATGTAATAATTACCAGAATTGTATTATCATAACACTAAGATGATAAAAGTGAGAATAAAGAGATATTTGATAAACATTTGGTAATATGTATGCTAAAATTTATGATTATGAGATTATCATTATATTATTATTATCATTATATTATATTATATTATATTATTATGATGATTATTATTACTATTATCTAATTATTAGTATAATGCAACATCTATAATATCTGTAATAAAACAATAATAATAAAAGTATAAGTATCATAATATAATGCTAGTGGTTTATAATCTTGGTATTAGCATTATATTGTATTATTATCATGTATTATTTATTTGTACTGTAGTATAATTGCCAAAAATAATATTATAACATAATAATTACAGGAATAACGATACTAATTAAAGATAATGCTATAAAAATTATTATAAATCGTTATTATTGGGATTATTTATTGGTTATTACTATATTATTGTTGTGGTCTTAGTCTTATTGCAAATATATATATAACTCCAATAATTGCAATAATAATGTAACAATTGCAATAATGATGAAATAATTGCAAAATGTGATAATGATGATGAATGCATGAGTAATGCATGGATGATAACGATAATCATAATGATGATAATCATGATAACGATGATGATAATAAGAGGAATTGTTGGTGTCCATATATAATATAAAAAGGGTATAAGACAAACATATCCCAAAAAGCGAAAAAAAGCGGCAAATCTAGCGAAATATAGCCTTTTGAGAGATACTCGCAAATGACGTTTTTCGCGATTTCTTAGGTGATTTCGGCAATTATTAGGGTAATAATGATAATAATTACAGCAATTGTATTAATCATAACAATAATGATGATAAAAAGTGAGAAATAAATGAGAATTTTGATAACATTTGAATATTATTAAAATTATTATTAATTATTATTATCATTATTATAATTATGATTATATTATTTATTATTATTATATATTATTATTCATTCTATTTTTACTATTATCTTAATTATAGTATAATGCCAAAAAAATCTATTATATCTGTAATAATAACAATAATAATTAATAAGGATAAGATAATAATAATAATGCTAGTGGTGCTATAATATGTTATTAGCATTATATTGTTATTATTATCATTAGTTTATTGTACTGGTAGTATAATTGCAAAAATAATTATTAAACCAGTTAATAATTACAGTAAAACAGATACTAATTAAGAGATGATATAAATAATTATTATTACAAATCGTATTATTGTGTATTTTATTGTTATTTAATATTATCTTGTGTAGGTATTAGTATTATTGCAAAATATATACTATAACTCCAATAATTGCAATGAATAATGAGACAATTGCAATAATGATGATAATAATGCAATAGTATGATGATAAGATGATGATAATGATGATAATGATGATGATAACGATAATAATGATGATTATACTGATAACGATGTTGATAATAAGAGGAATTGTGTCAATGATAATAATATAACAAAAGGTTAAGAAAAACATCACAAAAGTCGAAAAAGCGCAAAATCTAGCGAAACTGCCTTGAGAGTATACTCCAAAATGAAACGTTTTCGATTTCTTTTGGGTGATTTCGACAATTATTAGGGTAACATGATAATAATTACCAGAATTGTATAATCATAACAATAATGAGGGGGGTGGGGGTGATTAAAAGTGAGAATAAAGAGAATTTTGATAACATTTGAATATTATTAAAATTTATTAGTATTGTATATTATCATTATTATTATATATTATTATTATTATTATTATTATGATTATTATTATTATTATTATTACTTATTATCTAATTATTCGTATAATTGCCAAAAAATCTATTATACTGTAATAATAACCAATAAGAATAATAAGTATAGTATAATAATTAATAATGCTAGTGGTTATGAAGATGTTATTAGCATATTAGTGTTATTATTATCATTATTATAGTTGCTACTGTAGTATAATTGCCAAAAAATAATTATTATAACAGTAATAATTACAGTAATAACGATCATAATAAGAAAGATAGTAAAAATAATTATTATAAAATCGATTATTGTTATTATTATTGTGATTACTATTTCTTATTGTGTGGTTATTAGTATATTGCCAAAAATATAATATAAACCTCCAATAATTGCAATAATAATTATAACAATTGCAATAATGATGATAATAATAGCAATAAGGATGATAATGATGATGATATGATGATAATGATGATAATGATGATGATTGATAACGATAATAATGATTATAACATAGATAACGATGAGATTAATAAGTAGGAATTGTGTCCATATATAATATAACAAAGGTATAAGAAAAACATTCCCAAAGTCGAAAAAGCGGCAAAATCTCTAGAGAAATATAGGCCTTTTTTTTGGATATACTCCAAATGAAGTTTTTTCGATGTCTTTGGTGATTTCGGATTCTTAGGGTTAATACTGATAATATATTACCAGAATTTATTAATCATAACCAATATATGATGATAAAAGTGAGAATAAAGAGAATTTTGATAACATTTGAATATTATTAAAATTATGTATTATTATTATTATCATTTATTATCATTATTATATTATTATTATTTATTAGTATTATTTATCTAGGATATTAATATTATCTTAATTATTAGTATAATTGCCAAAAAATGTCTCATTATATCTGTAATAATAACATAATAATAATAAGTATAAGTATTATAATAATAAATGTAGTGGTTATAATATTGCTTATTAGCATTATTATTGTTATTATTCTCATTATTATTATTGTACTGGTAGATAATGCATAAATAATGGATGAACACAGTACTAATACAGTAATAACGATACAATTAAGATAATGATATAAATAATATTATAAAATCGTGATTATTGTTATTATTATTGTTATTACTATTATATGTTGTGGTTATTATTATTATTGCAAAAAAAATAGATACATAACTCCAATAATTGCAATAATAATGATAACAATGCATACTGATGATAATCAATTGCAATAATGATGATGATGATGATGATAAGATGATATGATGATAATGATGATGATAACGATAATATGATGATAATCATGATAACGATGATGATAATAAGAGGAATTGTGTCCATAATAATATAAAAAAGGTATAAGAAAAACATTCCCAAAAGTCGAAAAGCGGCAAATCTAGCGAAATATAGCCTTTTGAGAGTAACTCCAAAATACGTTTTTTCGATTTCTTTGGTGATTTCGGCATTATTAGGGTAATATGATAATAATTACAGATTGTATTAATCATAACAATAATATGATAAAGTGAGAATAAAGAGAATTGATACATTTGATATATTAAAATTATTATATTATTATTATATTATTATTATTATTATTTTATTATTATTATTATTATTATTATTATTTATATTATATATTACTATATCTAATTATATATAATTGCAAAAATCTATATATTGTAATAATAACAATAATATAATAAGATAAGTATATAATAATAATGCTAGTGGTTATAATATGTTATTAGCATTATTATTGTTATTATATCATATTATTATTTGTACTGGTAGTATAATTGCAAAAAATTATTTACAGTAATAATTACAGTAATAACGATACTAATTAAGATAATGATATAATAATTATTATAAATCGTTATTATTGTTATTATTATGTTATTACTATTATTATTGTTGTGGTTATTAGTATTATTGCAAAATATATACTATAACTCCAATAATTGCAATAATAATGATAACAATTGCAATAATGATGATAATAATTGCAATAATGATGATAATGAGATGATAAATGATAATGATGATAATGATGATGATAACGATAATAATGATGATAATCATGATAACGATGATGATATAGATTTCATATATTAGGTATAGAAAAATTAAAACGAAAACGCAAATTAGAAATATATTTAGTATATAAATATTTTTCATTTTGTGTTGATTATGAAATATAATAATCCAAATTGATAATATAACAATAAGATGATAAAATGAATAAGAATGATAATTGATATATTAATATTATAATTATATTATATATATATATTATATATAAATTTTATATTATAAAATATAGAAAATTTAAAATAAAACGCAATTAGCGAAATATAGTTTGAATCTCCAAAAATTTTTATTTTGTATTCGCAATTATAGGTATAATATAATAATAAAATGTATGTATAAATAATGTTATTAGAATATAGTTTATTACATTATTATTAATTATGTATATATTCAAAAATAATTTTTAAATATATTATAATAAATATATTAATATATATAATTATTATTAAATCTTAATTATTATATATTGTAAATATTATTGTGAGTAATATATTATAAAATATATATAATAATAATGAATAATATATAAATTGCAATAATGTATATTAATTCAATATTGATGTAGATAATGAAATATAATATATAAATATATAATAAAACGAAAATTAAGATAATATATAAAATATATAAATCGTTAATTGTTTTATTATTTATATATTATGTTGGTAATAATTCAAAAATAATACATCCCAATTATGAAATAATAATGATAAAATACAAAATGAGTTATTTGATTAATGTGATAATATGTGATAATGATATAATTATAATGATATAAGAAATAAAGAAATGAAATAGAAATAAGTAG